>NW_006207268.1:53394-57196 GCF_000334495.1 Tupaia belangeri chinensis
GGAAAGAGATGTGAGACTTGACTCTAAAGCTATGAAACCAGAGAGGTAGGTTTTTAGCCTGAATCCCAGGCTTCTTAGGAGGAATGCAACTGTCACCTGGCACATACGACACAGGGAACCTACTTTTCCCCAAAGAGGTTCTGGATTGTCAGTGGTGAGCAAGTTGCCGTAATGCCAAGTCAATGGGATGAAATTACAGGGGCAGTAAGCCATTGCTGCTCAGCCCCTGCCTGAGAATTTGCTAGTACTGGACCATCTCACAGATGCTGCACTTCGAGACTGTCGAGTTTGCTTCAGCAGTCACGTTAGAAACTGGACTGAACCAGCAGTTAGCGTAATGGCTATGTCGCTGGATTCCCACGTAGTCGACCGCGGTTCGTGTCCCGGACCCGGTGGCTTAAAACTCACGCCGGGCGCGTGTGCGTGCGTGCCCAAGATCCCGAGAGGAGAATGGAAGAGAAGGGATTGCGGCGTGACCATCCCCCCTGGGGGGTGATTTCTCGCTTTCTGTCTCTATGTCTCTCTCTGTCTGTCTGGCGAGCGCACGCGCCCTACAGTGAAAATCTCTCAAAAAAAAAAAAAGAAAAGAAACTGGACTGCTACCTTGGGTCTTTACACCTACCTTC
This sequence comes from Tupaia belangeri chinensis, assembly GCF_000334495.1. Taxonomy (NCBI): domain Eukaryota; kingdom Metazoa; phylum Chordata; class Mammalia; order Scandentia; family Tupaiidae; genus Tupaia; species Tupaia belangeri. Next base: position 54,021 of record NW_006207268.1, read on the forward strand.
CTTTGCCTGAGAACGTTTTCTCCCAAATATCCACGTGGTTCGTCCTTCACCTCCTTCAGGTCTCTGTCCCAACACCAGTTTTCATGACCAGCTCATTTAAAATAATGACACCTCACCTCCAGCCTTTGTTTTGTCCTTTTTCTGTTTTCTTTTTTCTTCTATAGTACGTATCACAATGTATAGAAGCTATATTCTTTTCTCAACTACAAGAAAGTGGAGGTATTATCGTTTGTTGTAGTCTCTTCTGAATCTCCACTTTCCAAATAGGGTCTCACACCTGGTGGATAATTAGAAAGTAATCATTGAGTAAGTTAGTAGGAAGTATAAAAAGGGTAAGGAAAGGATAACTTAAAGATACTGTCCCAGCGATAGATTAAATGGGGGCCAAATAGGGGCACAGTGCTAATGCAACACTTTCAATGCCGGACCCTTATGGGAAGGTCCGTGGTTCAAATCCCAAGGCCCCCCTATGCATTTTAGGCACACATACACGTCCATAATCTGGGCTGGCTGAGACCAGCAATGGATCATGGCATGAAGACTCTGTTTGAGGTGCTTGTCTCTCTCCCCTCTGTCTCTCTGTTTCTCTATCTCTCTCATGGAAGAGATAAACTTAAATAGGTTAGTTTAAAAATTAGCACATTTATATATAAACTTGGTACATATATCATAATTGTTCCCATAGTAAACTTCATATTATAGAGATGAGATGAGAAAGCAATGCTTGGGAATCAGAAAAGGAGTGGGCAACAAATGGAATTAGGCAGAGAAATAGAACCTAAATTCCTGTCAGCTGGACTAGCTCGTACTTAGGCAAGGAGACATGAAAGAGCAGGATACACGTAAGAAAGGAAAGTGGTTTGACTTTTAAGTTTGCGTTGTAGTAACTGGCTGATGAGGATGGAAAAGTTTGGTGATTCTAGAGAACTCTGAATATGAGAATACAGAGAAGAAACTTGACGAAGAGCTCAGTGTTCTTTCTTGGTAGAGCACCTGAGGCCACAATGGTGTGTGTCGATGAAATAATGATATAATGAGTCTATCCTGAAACTAAAAGCAATTTCCTAACAGAAAGTTGACAATTAGAAGTCAATACAAAAACCACAATTTTGTTCATACTTCTCTAAAACAAAGAGCTATTGAAATAAGTACATTTGAGGAGCCAGCAGATGGCAAAATGGTTACATCGCTGGACTCCCACGTATTCGACCACAGTTCAGAGTCCTAGACCCAGCGGCTTAAACAACTCATGCTGGGCACGTGTGTGTGTGCCCGAGATCCTGAGAGGAGAAAGGAAGAGAAGGGATTGTGGCATGGCCATGCCCCCAGGTGGTGATTTCTTACTTTCTATCTCTCTGTTTCTGTCTGTCTGGCAAGTTATGCACCCTATAGCAAAAAATCTCTGCAAAATAAATAAATACATTTGAGTTTTTCTGATTTTTTCCAATAATATTCATTTACTAGAAGTTCATTTGTTTTACTACTAGTGTCATTCACGATCAAGTAAGTAATAGCAATGGCCACAGGCTTTAGAAAATGTGAAAGGAAACTTAAAATTAGGGCCAGCTGGTGGTGTGATAGTTAAAGTGGCTGGATCCCACATGGTCATCTGTGCAGTTCAAGTCCTGACCCAATGCCTTGAAAACTCAGCACATGTTCATGCAGGCCCAGATCCCGAGAGAATGGAAGAGAAAGAATCGTGGCATGGTTATCCCACCCTAGGGGTTCTCTCTCTCTCTCCTCTCTCTCTCTGGTGAGTACACTCACCCTATAGCAAAATTTAAAAAGAAATTTTTTAATCGATTCTTTAAAATTCTATGCATTAATTTGATTACCAGCATGCCAGTGAGAATACTTTAAGAACTAGTGTGAAAGGTGTGACAAGAGAATTGGTTCCATGATTGAATTTTTGGATTTTTTAAAAACAGAATTAAGAGCCAGCTACAGATGAGGGTCTTAAACAAATCTGATGCCCTGCCAGTGGACTGGAGATGCTATGGGGGGGTTGTTACAAAGTAAAAAACTACACCCCATGTGGCATTTGGAGGTGAAGGTGTCTTAGTCCATTGTTGTGTTACTTACAGCAGTACCCAAGACTAGATGATTTATTAAGAATAGAAGCTTAGGGCTGGCAGGTGGCATGGTGTTGAAAGGTGCTAGACTCCCACATGGCTGGCCATGGTTCGAATCCTGGACCTGGCAGCTTGCTTTCTCACTTTCCTTTTCTCTCTGTTTCTTTCTCTGGTCAAATTTAAAAATAATAAATTAATTAAAATAATTCCTAAAAAATAAAAAAGAATAGAGGCTTATACAGAGCACAGTTCTAGTGCCTGGGAAGTCCAAAGGCTTGAGACTAACATCACAATATGGCTCAAAGAGCCAAGAGAAGACAGACATGCCAAAGAAAAAGAAAGAAATAGACTTTTGCAATTCCTCTGTTTGTCCCTCCCATGCACCCAGCTGATTGGATGATGTCCACCCATGGAAGGCAGGTCTTGTTCTCAGGTCACTGACTCACCTGCCAATCTTGTCTGGCAAGATACCCACCCACATCAAAGGCCCCACCCCTTAAAGGTCTCATCACTTCCCCAAGCCATTACATTAGGGACCAAGCTTCCAGGGTATGAGTCTTTGGAGAATAAGCTATTAATAAGTAATAACAAGAGAATAAGCATATGTGATTTCTGGCCTGGATGAGGCCCTAGATTGGGTTAATATTGCAGAGGAGGAGCAGGTTTATGGGCAAGAGTTGAACAAAGGGAATTCCGGCTGCTTTTGCTTCAAATTTGGTAAGTTGAAGGGTCTATGAAACATAGAAGAGGAGATACCTGGAAACAAGTGGAATTGCAAACCTGCTGAGGATCAAATTATGACAGGTTGTATTTTGTGCAGTTATGAAAACTTCAGTGTAGCTGGACTCATGGAAGAAAATGAATTTTCTCAGAAAGAATATACAGCTTACATAGAAAAGGCAGCCAGGGATCTGCACTATACAGTACCCTAACACAGAAAATGTTACTCGTCTAAACTGAATCAGGGCCCATCATCGTTCATCTCATCGCTGTCTATCTCAGGTCACTGAACTATTTCCCAGTTGAAAAATCTTACCAATGGGGATAATTACATTTTTATTTTATTTGTTGTTTTTTGTTGTAGGGTGTTTGCGCTCACTAGAC
>NW_006207268.1:57206-93048 GCF_000334495.1 Tupaia belangeri chinensis
CAGAGAGAGAGAGGGAGGTAAAGTGAAAAATCACCCTCGGGTGGAGTGGCCACACTGCAATCCCTTCTCCATTCTCCTCTCAAGATTTTGTGGTACGTATGCACATGTGCCTGGTGTTTTTCAAGCTGCCAGGTCCGGGAATTAAACCACAAAGTCAGTCATGTAGGATACAGCTACCTTAGCCACCATGCCACCTGGTTGCCCTTATAATTAACTTGATTTAGCAATATTTGCCCCCCAACATCAAGTGATCTTAAAAGTTATTGTTTAGACCCATGAATTATAAGTCCTTCAGGGTAAATGCAACTGAAATGCCAGACAATTTTTTTTTATTATTGCCAGAGACTTGTGCACTCACTAGAGGAGAGGAGGGGAGAGAGAGAGAGAAAACAGCCTCCAATGAGGTGTGATCATGGCAAAATCCTATATCCTCCATTTCTCTATCTTCATCAAGAATTTGACCATGCACACACATGCATCCAGTATGTATTTCAAGCTCCAGGGCCCTGGACTTGAACTGCAGTCCGCCATGTAGGATCTGCCTCCTTCAACAACTGCTCGAAGGGACTGGCCCCAACTATTTTTAACTCGGACTTTTTTTTCAGTCATTTTAAGAGCCCGTAACGTTAAAACAAGAAAAAAATGAACTCACTATTTCATCATTTAGAAAAGTGTAGCTTATTTGCATTAAACTTAGACAGTCAATCAAATCCAGTGTTCTTGTTATATGAAAGATACAAAACATCTATTTATATCAATTTGTGAAGTGTGACAGTAGCTCTTTAATATAATAAGGCTTTCTGGCCTTACATCCTGAAATTAGCATTACCTTCCTGTTGTTACAGAGGCAGTTTCCCTGGAACACCACTTTTCATCACGTCTGATCTTTATCTGACTGCTGAAACTGAAGTCACCTATAAATAACGGTTATAGCTGCTTTGGCTGAATTAAAGATTATGGGTTATAAATGAGAAGTGCAAAGACCAGCTGCCTTTTAGATGTAACTTTCATCTAAACTTTTAATGTAACAGATACAGTTTTCTTTTCTTTCTTTCTTTTTTTTTTGGAGAGGTTTTTCCTATAGGGCACATGCGCTCACCAGAAAGATAGAAAAAGACAGACAGAAAGCGAGAAATCACCCCCCAGGGGAGATGGCCATGCTGCAATCCCTTCTCCTCCATTCTCCTCTTGGGATCTTAGGCATGCATGCACACGTGCCCGGTGTGAGTTTAAGCCACCAGGTCCAGCACTCGAACCGTGGTTGACTATGTGGGAGTCCAGCAAAATAGCCATACACCAACAGCTGGTCCCACGGATATAGTTTTCTAAAGTCATCAGACCTGGAAAGACTTTTTTCCTGTAAATTGCCATTTCACATGCAAAATTGTAGTCATCTGTTCTGCCTATCTTTTCACACTAACATCGGAGGGTTTTTTTGTTGTTTTTTAATTTTTTATGCCAGAGGACATGTGCACTTGCTTAGGGCGAGGGGAGGGAGAGAAAGCACCCCCTATGGGGAATGGTCACACCACAATCCCTTCTCCTCTATTTCTCCCTCCTTTCCAGATTTTGGGCACACACACACATGCACCCAGCATATCTTAAGTTCTATGGCTCCCAAAATCTCCAAGCTTGAGAGGACATAGAAATCTAGATAGTTTGATTTTACATAAGGCCCTTTTAAAAATAGTACAATTTGTCCTCTTAGATTAGACTCTTGATTCAAGTGATATTTTCTGGTCAGTAAAGACATTTTTGTTAACAAAAGAAACCTCCTTTTTCCCATTGTTCATTTAATAATATACTGATGTTTATAAAGTAAGTTGAAAATTCTTTGTAAGTTATTCAGCTGATCAGTTTACTCCTAAAATTAAAAAAAAAGACATCCACTTTTATATAGCTAAGTTGTCATTGACAAATTAATTAGCTCTTTTTTTAATAATATAGAGTTGATATTTTGTCAATGAAACCTGTCTTTGATGGCTGAGTAGTTTTTGTTTCCTTCATATATAACTTATAGTGAAAAACCAGTTAAGGTTGTGAGTTTCTCTAAGTAATTCTTATTTTTAAAGAATCTATTTCTAAATACTGTTCTTTTTAAACATTTTTTTTCTTTTTTTTTTTTGGAAAGATTTTCACTGTAGGGCACGTGCGCTCGCCAGACAGACAGAGAGAGACATAGAGACAGAAAGCGAGAAATCACCCCCCAGGGGGGATGGTCACGCCGCAATTCCTTCTCCTCCATTCTCCTCTCGGGATCTTGGGCACGCACACACACGCGCCCGGCGTGAGTTTTAAGCCACCGGGTCCGGGACATGAACCGCGGTCGACTACGTGGGAGTCCAGCAACATAGCCATTACGCTGCTGGTTCCCGCTTAAACATTTTTTTAAGAAAGATTTTTGCAGGAACAGCAGATAGCATAATGGCTGTTGCTGGACTCCCATGTAGTCGACCATGGTTCAAGTCCCAGACCCGGTGCCTTAAAGTCACACCCAGATCGTGTATGTGAGTGCTCAAGATCCCAAGAGGAGGGAACCAGCAGTTAGCGTAATGGCTGTGTCGCTGGATTCCCACGTAGTTGATCGCAGTTCGCGTCCCGGACCCGGTGGCTTAGAACTCACGCTGGGCGCGTGTGCGTACGTGCCCAAGATCCTGAGAGGAGAATGGAGGAGAAGGGATTGCGGCGTGACCATCCCCCCTGGGGGGTGATTTCTCGCTTTCTGTCTCTATGTCTCTCTCTCTCTGTCTGGCGAGTGCACACGCTCTATAGTGAAAACCTCTCAAAAAGAAAAAAAAAAATCCCAAGAGGAGAAAAGAGGAGAAAAGATTGCAGTGTGGTCATCCCCCTGGGGGGTGATTTCTCGCTTTCTGTCTCTGTCTCTCTCTGGCAAGCACACATACCCTATAGCAAAAACCTCTCAAAAAAAGAGAAAGATTTTTGCTATGGGGTGTGCACTCACCAGAGAGAGTGACAGAAAGCGAGAAATCACCTCCCAGGGGAGATGGCCACACCACGATCCTGTCTCCTCTTGGGATCTTGGGCACACAGGCACACATGCCCGGCATGAGTTTTAAGTGGCCGGGTCCAGGACTCAAACTGTGGTCTACTATGTGGGAGACCAGGGACATAACCATTATGCCATCTACTGGTCCCTTAAATACTGTTCTTACTAATAGGCTTTCCTGATGTGGGATATATTTTATTACTTTAAAGGAAGTGGTGCTCTATATTATACATAGTTTAGATTTTCCTTGGTCAGACAGGAAATGGGCAGTGCCATGATTTTCTTTTAGAATACTTTGGAAGACTGAAAATTAGAACTTAAAGGGATATAATTACCTAGATCAAATATTAAAATATTCCCTTTTTTTAAAAAAACATATTCATTCATTTATTTTAACTTGATTAGAGAGAGACAGAGAGAGAGAGAGACAGCGAGAAACCAAGCTGCCAGGTTTGGGACTTGAACTGTAGGCAGCCATGTGGGAGTGTCCAGCATCCTAACCACCAAGCCACCTGCTGATCCCTAAAATATTCCCTTTTCAAGTGTACTTTCTAAATATTTTCCCCATTGATCTTTTTGCTTTTTGTTATATTCCACACATAGAATACAATTATAACATTTATGTAACTCTTCTACTGTTTAAATATTGACAGATACTTCATGATACACGGAATTTTTTTTTTTTAATTTCTTTAGCTGCCTTACATTTCACTAGGCACTTGCTGATGAGCACATTACTTTAAGAAAATAGAATCTGGAGTCAGCAGGTGACCTGGTGGTTGAGATGCTGGACTCCTACGTGGTCTACCACAATTCAAGTTTTGGACCTAGTAGCTTGAAAATCACGCTGGGCACATGTGTGTGTGCACTCAAAATCCCTAGAGGAAAGAATGGAGGACATAGGATTGCAATGAGACCATCTCCCATGGGAGGCAATTTCTCACTTTCTCCCTCTTTCTCCTTCTCTCTGTCTCTAGTGAACACCCTATGCAAAAACCTAAAAAAAAAAAAAAAAAAAAAAAAAAGGCAGAAATTTAGATCTCCAGAAATGAGCATTATTTTCCTTCTGCGTATGAACAGCTCACTCTTAGAATAATACAAAAGCCTCCACTATACCTCTAAAAACAAGCAGGAAATTTGTTGAACTGCATGTGAAGAACTTCTCGTCTAAATTACTTGAAGAATTAAAAAAAAAAAAGTGCTGTAGGGAGCATTCTCAGAAGATTGACAGAGGAATAATTTGCCAATGTCCAGCAAAATTCACAAACTTACCTTTGATACCTACATGTGTTTTATACTGTGTTAGCCCCCATGCCTCAGTTCACAATGCCTCTGCTCCATGTCTCTGCCTGGCTAAGTCCTATGTGGTCTTCTGAGCCTCAGCTCAAGCCTTACTGGCTGCAGAAAGCTACCCCTAACACTTTCGTCCATCCTTGGGTGACTCCCCACGCCTACGCTATTACAACACTGATCGCCCGGTTAGCAGGAGTTATGTTGCGTCTCGTATGTCCAGGCACTGAGCCTCTGAAATTAGGAGCTGCATCTTAGCCATGTTTGATTCCTCTGGATTTAGTCCTTGGCACTGGATAATTGATAGTAAATGTTAGATAAGTGAATGAAGGAATGACCGTATTAAAGATATTAATCAACTTGAAAACCTTTCTATGGTAAATTCTCATTATTCACAAATTCTGTATTTGTGAATTTGCCTATTGCCTGAAATATCTCTGTAACATCAAACTTCCTATTCACAATGCTTCATTCTCAGACCTGTGAAAAATCTGAGTCACTCAACAAACGTGTTCCAGTTGAGGTCAAACATGGCAATGCTCTGCCTTCTCTCAGCTCTAACTGTAAGCAAATGTTCTTTCCACAGGGATTTTACTGTCCACGGTGGCGCCCAAGCTGAGTATTAAGGTGCTGCCATGTTCTTAAGGACACAAAGGCCGTGATAATGCCTTAAAGAGAAAATATGTGTGTTCCTTAAGCTTCATTTAGGCATGAGTTCTAATACTGTTGGCCAAAGGGAGACTAGGGAGAGACAGTTAAACATTTCAGGGCTTCTTAAGGAGTGGAAAAAAATTTCTAAAATTGATTGTGATGATGGTTGCACGACTCTATTGATACACTAAAAATCACTGAATTGTACAGTTTCAGTGGGTGAATAATATGATGTGGAGTTATATCTCAATAAAGTTGTTAGCAACACACACACACACACACACACACACACACACAGATTACTGGGCCCATCCTCAGAGTTCCAATGCAGTAGGTGTGGGACAAGGCTCAACAATTTGCCTTTCTCAAAAGGTGATGCTGATATTGCTGACATGAAACCTCATTTTAAGAATAATTACTCTATGAATCCTAGAGAAATACGGGACCAGCAGTTGGCATAATGGCTATGTTGCTGGACTCCCACATAGTTAACCGCAGTTCAAGTCTCTGACCTGGTGGCTTAAACTCATGCTGGGCACATGTGCATGCGTGCCCAAGAACAAGAATGTTTTGAGAAGGGACTGCGGTGTGGCCATCCTCCCTAGGGGGTGATTTCTCGCTTTCTGTCTCTGTCTTTCTGGCGGGTACACATGCCCTAAAGCAGAAAAAAAAAAAAAAAAAGAGGAATCAACAGAAAATGGACAGAAAAAGGTGGGGAGGACTAAATCTCGTCAAGCCTACAAGCAAAACCACGCACAGGGTTATAGCATCAGACACACAGCCACTGCTAACACTGAGCTCTGGATGCCACAGCTCATGCAACAGCCAGCTCTCCCTTGTAACTGCCTGGAACCTTGCCCACTCAGACCACTGCTACTCCTGCCTCTGGAAATAATCATGCTACTTAACATCATTAAGCTGATTAACATTATTTCAGTGCAACATTGCAATGACATGTGTTTTGGATGGAACTTACATTATATTTTGAGGAAAAAAAAAAAAAAAACTACTGAGGGGCCAGTAGGTGATGTGGTGGTTGGGGTGCTGGACTCCTACATGGCCAACTGTGGTTCAAGACCTGGCAGCTTGCTTTCTTGCTCCCTCTCTCTCTCTTATCAAATTGAATAATAATGAGTAATATTTCTTTTTAAAAAAACCTATTGAAATAACCACTTACTATACTGTAATACATTCATTTTTGTTCAACTCATGTATCTTTATTATGGTTTTAGATTCTACTGAATGTAGACGTAAAGTTGTTTAACCTCTGCTTTTCCTTGTTCAGCCACTCTTCCAGGTATGTGGGAGAGAACAATAACAATAGGAAGTGCTGGGAAGACGTTCAGTGTGACGGGCTGGAAGGTGAGATGCGTAAGAATTTACTTGCCTAACAATATGCACACATGGCAGGTATTCAAGAAGTACGTGGAAAATGAATATAAAAAACCTATGCATTGTTTTGCTTCGTTTTAGTTTTTGCTATAATGTGGATGTGCCTGACAGAGAGAGAGAGAAAGAGAAAGTGAGAAATCATCTCCTGGGGGAATGGCCACACGGCAGTCCCTTCTCCTCCAGTCTCCTCTAGAGACTGGGCACACATGCTCACACACCCAGCATGTTTCTCAAGCCTCTGGGTCTGGGACATGAACCACACACTCAGTCAGGTGGAATGCAATGCCTTAACCTCCACACCATCTACTGGTCTACCCAGAACAGATTTTCAAACTTTTTTGCATCAAAATAAACTTGTACTTTGATTCTACTTTTTTACAAACTTTTTGAAGCACCTTATTTTGTATTTTATAAAGTGTTTACTTTTAAATGCTAAAATAACCAGTTTACACAGATTTTTTTTTTAATTGCCAGAGGGCATGCATACTTGCCAGAGACACAGAGAGAGAGAGAGAAAGCATCCTCAGTATTGGGGCATGATTATGCCACAATCCATTTTCCTCCATTTCTTCCCCTCATCAGGATTTTGGGCACACACATACACATGCACCTGGAGTGTTCTCAAGGCACCAGAGCCAGGATTCGGCCCATGGTCAGCTATGTGGGCTCCAGCTGCCAATGGACAGAGCTTAACAACCACTGTGTTCCAGGGTAGGCCACACCCAGGGTTTAATTTGTTTTTGTTTTTTAGATTTTTGCTATAGGGTGTGTGCATTCACCAGAGAGAGAGAGAGATGGAAATAGAAATCAACCCCCAGGGGGGATGGCCACCCTGCATCCCTTCTGCATTCTCCTCTTGTGATTTTGAGCACACAGGCACATGCACCCGCATGTTTCTCAAGCTGCTGCTATGTGGGATCCAGACCTTACCCATCATGCTATCTGTTGGCCCCCTACACAGTATTAATACAATAATCTTTTGCTTATTTATTGATTTATTCAAGTTTCATTTTTATCTTTATCCTTTTTGAGACACTGTTTTTTTTTAAGTAAGAAAAATTAGGTAATTTTTCCATCTTGAAAGTAATTTAATGAGACTTTTTTCATTGTGAATAATGTTCAGATGACTGCGTTCTAATATAAAAAGAGAAAAAAATAATATTTTGGCACTTACTTTGGTGCCAGACTCTAAGTATTTTACATATACTAATTCCTCTGGTTCTTTTTTTTTTTTTTTTTTCTTTTTTGTGGTGGTTTTTGCTATAGGTATGTGTGCTCACCAGAAAGACAGACAAAAAGCAAGAAGTCACCCTCGAGTGGGTATGGTCACGCTGCAATCCCTTCTCCTACATTCTCCTCTCGGGACCTTGGGCATGCACGCACACGCGCCCAGTGTGAATTTAAGCCACCAGGTCTGGAACTCGAATCGGGGTTGACTACATGGGAGTTCAGCGACATGGCCATTACACTAACTGCTGGTCCCATTTCCTCTGGTTCTTATGACTATAGTATGAGGTGGGTGTACTTACTACCCCGTTATTTCACAGATGATAAAACTAAAGCTTAGAGAAGCCAAGTGACTTGCCAGAGATTACAGGGCTAAGGAACTCAGTCCAGGACAGGTGGTCTGGCAGGTTCCCTTCTCCTGACCACTGTATGGAACAGTTTATCCCCTCGAATCTTGGTTCTCTTCCAACCCCGCCTCTCCTAAATATGGCCTAGAATCAGGAAACATCAGAAATGAGATTTACAGGCTGAAAAGTCTATGTCTTCACTGTGGAAGAGTCCCTTTGTCCTCAGAGTTATTTTTATCTATATCTAATTCCAATGATTTTGCCAGAAGTATCTACTAGTAGCAGATTAGGCCCCACCTCAGTGGCACAGTCAGTGACGGACTGTGCTGCAGTGCTGAAGGTCACGGGCTGGCCACTGCCTGGTCACCCTGAGACATGTGGTGCACGTGTGTGCCCAAGATCCTGATGAGCTGGGGCCGGCAGGTGGTGTGGTGGTTAAGGGTGCTGGACTCCCACATGGCCGACTGTGGTTCAAGTTCCAGGCCTGGCGGCTTGCTCTCTCTCTCTCTCTCTCCCCCTGTCCCTCTCTGGTCAAATTAAAATAAAGTCAAATAATTAAAGAAAAAAAAAAAGCTAGAGGGCTGGAAGGCTGGACAAAGATGCCCCAGCATGGCAAGACCCTGCTGAGGGTGCTCCCCTTCTTATGCGCATGTGCATGTGCTCTCTCTCAGAGTAAAATAAATAAACCTTTTTGGGCCATCCTTGTGCCCTGTCAGTTAAAGGAGCCAGACCCCCTGGGGCTAGCGGGTGGCGTGGTAGTTAAGGTGCTGAACTCTTATGTAGCCAACTTGCAGTTTGAGTCCCAGGCTTAGCAGCATGAAAATCATTCTGAGCATGTGTCCAAAATCCCCAGAGAAAAATGGAGGAGACGAGATTGCAGTGTAGCCATCCCTCCCAGAGGGTGATTCCTCACTTTCTCTCTCACTGTACTTCTCTAGCAAGTGTATGTGCCCTATGGCAAAACTTTAAAAAAAAAAAAAAAAAAAAAAAAGAGCCAGATCCCACATGGCTGACTGTGGTTCTAGTCCTGGCCCTGGCTGCTCAAAAATACATTAGGCTCATGTATGTATGTGCCCCAAATCCTGACAGGATGGAGAAATTAGTAGAAAAAATTGTGGCATAAATGTGCCCCGGAGGGGGGGGGGTGCTTTCTCTCTCTTTCTCTAGTGATCACATGCACCCTCTGGTAATTAAAAAATAAATAAACAAATACACTTTTTTTTTTTTTTAAGGTTTTTGCCATAGGGTGTGTACACTTGATGGAGAGAGACAGAGAAAGAGAAAGTGAGAAATTGTTCCTCCAAGGAGGTTGGTCATGCCATAAGCCCTTCTCCTCCATTCTCCTCTCAGTACTTTGGACACACATGCACATGCTCTGTATGACTTTTAAGCCACCAATATGGGACTCAAACCGTGGTCACCAGGTAGAAGTCTAGCACCTTAACCACCATGCCACCTGCTGGCCTCAAACAAACTTTGTTTTTAAATAGTAAATCAGAAGAGAGGAGAAGACTAATATTGATTGAAGGTTTATTTACCTTCTGAAAATAGCTTCGTGACTCCAGCTGGAAACTTTAACACCAAAAAAAAAAAAAAAAGGAAAAACTATTAAAATCATTCTAACTGCTAATACTGGACTATAGCATGAACATTTTAGAATTGCATATATTTAGTAATTATATTACATTTAATACTCGCTCACATTTGATACATATCATCAGTTTGTTTTTTGAAATCTGCTTTTCTCTTTTTTTTTTCCCCCCAGCTTGGCTGGTCCATTGGTCCTAATCATTTGATAAAACATTTACAGACAGTTCAACAAAACACCATTTATACCTGTGCCACTCCTTTACAGGTAAGTATTATGGTAACTTGGGGTCAAAGCATGGTCTGTCAGTGAAGGTATCACAGTGTTATACCTCTGGAAGACAGCAGTAGGACTAAGCAGCATTGCAGCTGTGCTTACCCTATGAAATAGCAATCCACATTCTGGAGATTCACTCTCCAGCTACTATCTGTGCATGTAAGAAGGTATGTATATATGTCACTGTTCATTGCAGATGATGGGGGTAGTCCATTAACCATCTGTAGACAACTGGTTAAACAAACCATGAGTTTTCCAAACATTTAAATATTATAGTACTATAATAGTTTCCTACTGCTGTTATAACAACACATAGTGACTTTAGGGAAAAAAAAAACCAAACACATATTGGGACTGGCAAGTGGGTTAATGGTTACATTGTTGGACTCCCACATAGTCAATTGAAGTTTGAGTCCTGGACCCAGTGGCTTAAAACTCACATTGGGTGCATGTGCGTGCATGCTCAAAGTTCTGAGAGAAAAACAGAGAAGGGATTGTGGTGTGGCCATTGCCCCCTCTGGGGGGGTGATTTCTCTCTGTGTTTCCAGAGAGTACATGTGCCCTGTAGCAAGAAATCTCTCTTTGAAAAAGAAAAGGGACATTTTTGGGGGCCCTTTTTCTGTCTACCAGATGACCGTTTAAAAGGGAAGAAAGAGACCAGCAGGTGGCATAATGGTTACGTCACTGGACTCCATGTAGTTGACTGCGATTTGAGTCCCAGACCCAACTGCTTGGGAGTCAAGCCTGGCCATGTGTGTGTGTGTGCCCAAAATCCCAAGAGGAGAATGGGGGAGAAGGGATTGCTACATGGCCATTCATCCCCACTGGAGATGGCTTTCTATCGTTTTCTATCTCTTTCTCTGTCTCTTCAACAAGTGCATGCATCCTGTAGCAAAAATTTCTCAAAATAAATAAATAATAAATAAAAGAGAAGGAAAAAGAGTGATTACTGATAGGGAAAAATTTCTAGAATATGTAAAATTTAAAAAGCAAGGAACAGAGGAGAGTATATTTATGCTGCCTTTTTTTTTTTTTTTTTTTTTGAGAGGTTTTTGCTATAGGGCTCGTGGGCTTGCAGGAAAGACAGAGAGAAACAGAGATACAAAAGCGAGAAATCACCCCCCAGGGAGGATGGCCACGCCGCAATCTCTTCTCCTCCTTTCTCCTCTTGGGATCTTGGGCACCACACACACGTGCCCAGCGTGAGTTTAAGCCATTGGGCCCAGGACTCGAACCACAGTTGACTACATGGGAGTTCAGCAATATAGCCATTACGCAACTGCTGGTCCCTGCTGCATTTTTCATAACAAAAGAGAACTGCTTGTATTTTCTTAAATTATCTCTAGATGGATCCACAGAAACTAATAAATGTGGCTGTTAGTACAGGTAAAGGAATTGGTTGAAATTAGCAGGTAGAGACAATCGTTAAGTTTAAGACTTTTTAATGTATGTTTTTGGGGAGGTAAGAATTATTTTTATTAATTAATTAATTAATTTATTTATTTATTTATTTATTTTTGCTATAGTGCACACATGCTCACCAGAGAGAGATAAAGTGAGAAAGCAAGTCACCAGGTCTGGGACTCAAACTGCAGTTGGCCATGTGGGAGTCCAGCACCTCAACCACCATGCCACCTGCTGACCCCAATGTGTGTATATATATTTTTTTTTAAGAATTTTTTAAAATTTAATTCCATTTGTCATTATTATTATTTTTTAATTTGACTAGACAGGGACAGAGATAGAGAAAGGGAAAGCAAGAAAGCAAGCCACCAGGTCCAGGTGAACCACAATGAGACATGTGGAAATCTAGCACCTTTAACCACTATGCCACTTGCCAGCCCCCCAATGTATATAGTTTTAATATAGCTACAGAAACAGGGATCTATGTACCATACATAATCAAAACACTGAAAAGGTAATATTTTTCTAGAAGGCAGTGAAAAGACCAAAAAAATAAAATGTATTAGCTACAGCAAACTTGATTTTTTGCTTTATGTAAAACTGAATGGGAAAAAAATCTATTTAAAATTTTTTTCAGTGACTCTCTAAAGTAATAACATGATAAAAGTTAGTTCTGACATTTTGTTTTATTATATATTATAAAACTCACTTTATCCTCTCCAAATAAATGCATCCACCGGTTTAACAAATATTTACTGAGAATCGAGATGAAAGAGGGAAAAGAGAAGGGATATAAAGTACCTGGGGGAGAAGATGTGAAACTAAATAGGTAGACATTGAAAGCTTCACTGAGAAGATAACATTTGAGTAATGAACTGAAGGAGTTCAACAGTCCTGTGGTTACCTAGAGAAGAGCCCTCTAGACTGAGAACAGTAAGTGCAAAGGTGCAGTGATGGACAGCTTGTATGGCATGTCTGCACCAGTGAACAGCACCAAGGATGGAATGAGATGACCAAGGGAGAAGAGCTGGAGGTAGTGAGATCAGTGAAGTGTCTGGGAGTCAGATCGAGCTGGGCTATGTATGCCAGTGGAAGAGCTGAGTGAGAGAGGAAGTCACAGAGAGTACTGAGAACAAGAGCATCATGGTCTAGCTTGTGTTATCGAAGAGACTCTGGCTGCTTTGGGAGTGGGAAGGCTGTTGAGTGACTCAGGAAAGAAATGCCAGTGCATTGAACCAATACGGGGATGGCAGACAGGTGAAAAGTGATTAGACTCTGGATATATTTTGAAGGTATAGCCAACACTATTTGTCAATGGATTCCATATGGGGTATGAGAAGAAAAGGGCCCAGGGTTGTGCTCCAGTTAGGACGATGTTTACGTCTTTTGTGTTTTGAATTTTCTAGTGCTTTATTTCCTATTATATGATTGAACAAGTTACTGAGGAAAAGAAAGGTAAAGTCGAGAATCTGGAACATCCTTTCTGAACCATCTTATTCTCCATTTCGGCTAGCTGCTCTGTTTTCCCCTCAGACAACTATGTTTGGAAATAGGCTCCTGCTTATAGGGGAACCTCAGATTTCTAGATTGAAGCAATCAATCCTTGTTTGTCCAAGATTGCATTTAGTGCTGGGAATTTATTACTATTGCTAATTCAGTTTCACTGCTGAATTCTGTTGGCAAGAAGGCTTCTCTGTGATCATGTCCCTCTCTGTTCTCAGTCTCATCTCTTGCCATGTTGTCTCTCTTGCTACCTTTCAGTCACACTGGCCTCAGTTCTTCCAACAGAAAGAATTATATCCTGCTTGTCTGATTAATTTCCTTTCTGCTCACCCCTCCCCACTCCCAGTACACACTAACTGGCATTTAAGGACCATGTCTATTTTGCTCATTGTCATATTCCCAGCACTTACCAGAACGCCAGGTTTAACATTGGTACTCAGTATTTATCAGCCAAGTGGGCAATTTACCCTTTAGTTTGTGAAATCTTTTGCTTATTATTAACTTCCTAAAAATAGGACCACTTTGCTTGCATCTTTTTTCTACTCCTAGTGACTGATAACCTGCCTGGATCTCCTCCTGGTTTGTGCTGAGTTTCATTATTTCTAAGTCATCTCTGTTCACATCTGCCTTCCAAGCTTCTGCTCTCTGCTTGCATACAGCCTTGTTCTTTATGCATGCCTGATTCTGACTTGTTTACCTGTTCCTGACCTGTTGCCTTCTCATACAGCTGCCTGCTCTTTAATATCTTTATCCGAGTTGTTAAAACTACAAGCTTTCAACAACAGAAACTAGTTTCTTGCAGTTCTTTAGATACTGGGAAGTCCAAAATCAAGTCCCTGCCTGGCGAAGCCTGCTTTCTCACAGATGTCACTTGTTTGACAGGTCTTCACAGGATGGAAGAAGCTAGCTGCTATCTTATTTATGAGGGTAGTAATCCCATCCTGAGGGCCCTCCTTTCATGACTATTGCCTCCCAAAGTAACCTCTCTCCTGAGGGGTATGGATTTCAACATACGAGTTTGGAGGAGAGTAGGCATGAATGGTTTATTGCATTTAACGCTGGCTTCTTTCTTAGCTCATTTTCTTTTCTGGCTCTCTGACTTGCCTGAAGAATGGTAGCAGAGTTACTCCACCTGCTCCAGAAACTCATTTCTTCTTCTTTTTCTTTCTTTCTTTCTTTTTTTTTTTTTTTAAATAGGGATTTTTGCTATAGGGTGCATGCATGAAACAGAGAGAGAAAAAGAAAGTGTGAAGTCACCGCCACTCCTTGGGTGGGAGTGGGGGTACAGGGGGGATGGCCATGCCACAATCCCTTCTCCGCTCTCCTCTCAGGATTCTGGGCTCACATGCACACATGCCCAGCATTGGTTTTTAAGCTGCTGGGTCTGGGACTCAAACCATGCAACTACATGGGGGTCCAGCAACAACCATTACAGCATCTACGGGTCCCCAGAAACTCATTTCTAATCTCTGTTTAACTTAGACAGCCTTCACGGGTTAGGAATAATTACAGAATTTGCGCACCTGTGGGGAATGAAAGCGGTACATTACTCCTCTACATAGTAGGCCAGCTTTTACTTCCCCAGTGTTAAATGAGGAAGGACTGTGTCCTCACTTCTCTGGCCATTTTTCACACTTAGATTTACCAAATTATTCTATTGCTTATCTTAGTAAAAATAAAATAAAATAAAATAAAATAAAATAAAATAAAATAAATTAAGTTCCTGTTGTTCCTGAGTAAGTCATCTTCATTTATTACCTTTCTTTCAGTTTGGATTTTCATGAGTCAATCTCAGTCTTCACATTAGATAAATTATTTACATAGAATTGCTTCCTCCATTAATCTCTAGTTTAATACAGGCTCACAGAAATTCAACTGTAATTTCCTGAGTAACCTTTTTGCCAATCATTTTACTCAGGCAATCTTTATTATACCAATAAACTAAGCAATAAATAACATTGCTGTA
Source organism: Tupaia belangeri chinensis (assembly GCF_000334495.1). Taxonomy (NCBI): domain Eukaryota; kingdom Metazoa; phylum Chordata; class Mammalia; order Scandentia; family Tupaiidae; genus Tupaia; species Tupaia belangeri. The sequence continues at coordinate 71,858 of NW_006207268.1, forward strand.
TTTCCTTTCATGTTTTTTGCTCTTAATATACAGGAAGCCTTGGCTCAAGCTTTTTGGATTGACATCAAGCGCATGGATGACCCTGAGTGTTACTTTAATTCTTTGCCAAAAGAGTTAGAAGTAAAAAGAGATCGGATGGTGCATTTACTTGAAAGTGTTGGACTAAAACCCATAGTTCCTGATGGGGGATACTTCATCATTGCTGATGTGTCATTGCTAGGTTTGTAGACATTTTTATCATTGCAATTATAAGGAAATGTGTGTGAACGTATAGCAACATTATACAGAAAAGATTGTTATCAAGGCCATACAACCATTTTATCTATTGAAAAGGATGGAGTTGAGCATCGTCCTTGTTCTCTCCAATTACTTTTACTTTTAGGTCTTTTACCTTAATCGATACTGTTATGAAATGAGTATAGAAGTAGCAGATTTTTGTATTCCATTTAACAGAAAATTTTCTGTCATCCTGTTCTGGTATGTAACTTCAAAGGTACATGAAATGGTATATGCACCCTTTGTTCATCATTTAAAATATCCTTCTTACTTAAGGAAAAGCAAACTAGTTTGTGAGAGAAATAAGACTCCCAGAATTTTTTTTTTTTTTTGGAGAGATTTTCACTGTAGGGCGCGTGCGCTCGCCAGACAGACAGAGAGCGACATAGAGACAGAAAGCGAGAAATCACCCCCCAAGGGGGATGGTCACGCCGCAATCCCTTCTCCTCCATTCTCCTCTCGGGATCTTGGGCACACACGCACACGCGTCCGGCGTGAGTTTTAAGCCACCGGGTCTGGGACACGAACCGCGGTCGACCACGTGGGAGTCCAGCGACATAGCCATTACGCTAACTGCTGGTTCCCTCCCAGAAATTTTTTAACTCATCAGGTAATATCTGCCATTTTAGAATATACAGAAATTAAATAAATGAGGAGTATAATATTTATTGAGGGCCTACTATGTGCTAGGCCCTCAAACACCCCTCCTGTTTTTTATTAATTCTCAGATATGCACCCTTGCCACAGAGCTATAGAGAGAAAGAGAAAGCGTCCCCCCCAATAATGCATGGTCACACCACAGTCCCTTTTTTCCCCCATATTTCCATCCCATCAAGATTTTAGATGCACACACTTGTCTGGCATGTTTTTCAAGACACCAGGACACAGATTCAAACCACAGTGGGCCCGTGAGATCTTGCTCTCTTCATTGCTGAGCAACATGGCTGGCCTTCAAACACTTTTTTTTTAAAGAGAATTTTGCTATAGGATGCATGTGCGTGCCACAGAGACACAGAGAGAGAAATCACCCACAAGGGTGATAGCCACACCATAATCCCTTCTCCTCCATTCTTTCAGGATTTGGGGCAAGCATGTACATGTGCCCGGCGGGAGTTTTAAGCCACCAGGTCCAGGACTCAAACTGCAGTTTGCCATGTGAGAGTCCAGTGACATAACCATTACACCATCTGCTGGTCCCACAAATACCATTAAAAAAAATTTTTATTATTCTTGGGACCAGCGTAATGGCTATGTCGCTAGACTCCCATGTAGTTGACCGTGGTTCGTGTCCTGGACCCGGTGGCTTAAAACTCACACTGGGCGTGTGTGCGTGCATGCCCAAGATCACGAGAGGAGAACTAAGGAGAAAGGACTGCGGAATGGCCATCCCCCCGGGGGGTGATTTCTCGCTTTCTGTCTCTCTGTCTCCCTCTGTCTAGCGAGCGGACGCGCCCGATAGCAAAAACCTCTCCAAAAAAAAATTATTATTATTCAAAGAATTATTTAATTTAATTTAATTTATGATTATACTTTAATTTGACTAGAAAGAGACAGAGAGAGAGAGAAAGATAGAGTGAGAAAATAAGTCGCCAGGTCTAGGACTCACGTTACTCAGCTGGGTGAGAGTCCCGTGCCCCAATCACCACACCACCTACTTTTCTTTTTTAAAAAAAGCTATTAGTAAGTGTACACTTTAAAGAATAATATTTTTTTCTGACAGAAATTGCAGTAATTCGAAATGTAGTTTTAAATGTTTTAAACTTGTGTGACTATAACTATATGGCATTGAACTTGAAAAACTGATATTTTACTTATAAAAAATTTTATTTTGTTCTTGATCCTCCTGCCTCACCCTTCCAAGTAGCTGGGATTATAGGCATACACTATTGCATCCAGGTGTTACTTATACCAAATTTTATAAGCTGTGGAAAGAATAAAAAACATTCTCAATTTTATTTTATTTTTAGAAGAATTATTAATTTTATTTATTACCACTATTATTATTATTTTAATTTGACCAGAGAAAGAGGAGACGGGGACTGGAACCACAGTTGGCCATGTGGGAGTCCGGTGCCTCAACCACCATGCCACCTGCTGGCCCCAACATTCTCAATTTTACAACAAAAAGTGATATTTTTACACTTTATATCCTTTGCATAGGTTTATTTTCATCAGATAATTAAGCACATGAAATTAGTAATTTCTACTTCTTGTCATATTTCATTGTCATCTTCATAGATTTCAGGGGAGAGAAGTATTGTGATTTTCCTTTACTTTTGTCTTGAGGTCTCTCTTTGGAAAGTGGATATAAACTATGATCTGACACTGATAGGGACCCAGGCGGGTGGCCATGTACCAATTACAGACACTTCTTTATCCTGGCAGATGGCCTAAGGCCTAGGCATCCAACCCATACCTCATGTCCCTTTCATAGCAAATTTCTTTATGCTGGCTGACAGCCTTGTGGCTCTCATGTGGCCTGTCCAGTTTATTCCACTTTCTAGAAGAGCTCGGACCAGGAATAAAGTTAGATTTGGCTATGCCCATCAGGTGAGACAAGAGGAGACAGCACAATAAAACATACAAAATAACAGAAGCAGCTCTTACTTATAGTCCCAGAGACAAAAGGGTAGCATACCTTGCAGGACCATTGGCAAGTTAGGGAGCTGTCTGGGATTCCAGTGGGGGAGGAGCAAGAGAGAACAAGCAAGGGACCTGTGTTAGTGTCTAGGCCATTACCCAAGCAGGTTTCCTATGGAGAATTCTAATTGGCACGTATAGAACAACAGCCATCAGCCCTTTAGAGTCAGGCTGTGACTGGGAGATGGTCAGTGTGGCAAATCTGGGAGTCTGTGAGGGATGGGTATCAGTGGAATGAGTCGGGTAGGTTGTATCAAGCTGACCCATAGAGAGGTAGTCACTGGGAGGCAGTTGTATAAGGCAGATATCTGAACCAACCACGTTAAGGAACTGGGAGGAGGCAGAGAATGGAAACTATGTTAAGGATGACAAAGACCTATTTCTGGTATGAAGAGAATCCAGCTGGTACTCGGAATAGATGCCAAAGACCCAGACGTAGGAGTCTGCCCTGGACACTGCTGCCTCACTGGCTGAGGCCACGTGGGACACTTGGATTCCCAGTCCGCCCTGAAGAGATGGGCACACCGGTGCTCACCTATAACCCACCATCTGGGAGGCTGAGGCAGAGGCAGGAAGATTATGACACAGATACTCTGTCTGAAAAACACTACACACACATACACACACACACACCCCAGGGGTGGGGGAGCGAAGTTGCCGAGGCAATATAAAATTATAAGAATTCATTATATGAGATTTGCTTCAAACTGAAGCAAGCGTCTCTTTCCTTCGCATTAGTTTATTTCTTTATTGGTTGTGAGACATGAAGAGGCTGAAGCACGCAGAGGTTCTCGGAGTCATATTGCCAGAGAGTTATTTGGCAGACTCCCAAGCTCCATTCTTACATAAAACACCTGAAGAGGTTCTAAACTCTGGAGTTTGGAAAGCACTTTTCCTGTACTGGGTCTAAATATACAGCTCATTTCATGAAATGATTAAAAAAAAAAATTAGTTGTCATCACTTACATTTTTGGTCTATGAATTGGAAATGTGCAAGATTTTCCATAAGTTATTTTGTTTATTTAAAAGCAAATGATTTATACCCTATATGCTTCCAAAAGGATTTGAACCTACTCGTAATAAAAGTCCTAGATGGAATAATATACAGATAGTAATTATTGTGAATTGAAAATAAAATGGCACATAAAGGAGGAGGAAGCAGATCTTCCAGTCGCCTGGTTGAGACAGTACTATCATTAGCATTAACTTGAGACCAAATTCACTGCAGCAAAAGCAAATAATAAATGGAAGTGGTTATATCATTATCGGATAAGAGGAAACTTACCAGCATTTTAGATAAGAACAATTATTCACTGGAACCAAGCTTTTCCAGACAGTGAATTCTAAAAGGGACTTATCACCTTGGGGCATTAAGTATCGAAATGATAGTAATGCAGTCTGGATTATTGTTCTTTCCTTAGTCATTCCATCCTACATACAAGGTTAAGTCATAGATCTTGAATTACTGTGGTCATAATAAAAGCAAAAACTATTTTGGTTAGAAAATCTTTTCTGGGACCAGCAGTTAGCATAATGGCTATGTCGCTGAACTCCCATGTAGTCGACTGTAGTTCGAGTCCCGGACCCGGTGGCTTAAACTCACGCTGGGCACGTGTGCATGTGTGCCCAAGATCCCGAGAGGAGAATGGAGGAGAAGGGATTGCAGCGTGGCCATCCCCCCTGGGGGGTGATTTCTCGCTTTCTGTCTCTCTGTCTGTCTGGCAAGCGCACGCGCCCTATAGCAAAAACCTCTCCAAAATAAAATAAATAAATAAAGAAAGAAAGAAAGAAAGAAAGAAAGAAAGAAAGAAAAGAAAAAAGAAAAATCCTTTCTGAGGATGAGGAAAAAATTTTTTTTCATATTTTTCCTTTACCCATGGGCAAAAATATTAATTAATGTCTTTAAAACTGTCCTACATATGGAAAATTTTTTTTTGTTTTATTTTACTCTTTTATCTGGTTAGCTTAATTTGCAATGTGAGAATTCTTCCATATACCAGAGACTGGCCCTCTTGTTCTCTAAAGATGAAAAAAACCTTTCATTTGATGATAGCTTGAGAATAAAAGTACATCATAACATCTATGAACATAGCAATTATCTCCCTTTACAATCAATAACAATAGCTACTTGGGTAGTAGTTGCTGAGCATTTTTATATGGTAGGTATTCTATTTTTACTAAGTGCCTTATAAATAGCATATTCTCACCAAGCTGTATGAAATTGGTGCTATTATACCCCATTAATAGATGAGAACAGTGAGAGAGAATCAAGTAACTTACTGAAGTTAATCAACTAGTAAGTAACGAACTGGCTCTGAATCCAGACATTCCTGACCTAGCCAGTGAACTTACCTGTTTTCTGCTGTACTATGCACCTTTCCAGACCAACGAATTTCATCCTGTAACTAAAAAGAGGAATATTTGATTAGAAGATGAGGTGACAGGGCCGGCTAGTGGTGGAGTGCTTTAAGCGGCTGGGTTCCACATGGCCAACTGTGTGGTTCAAATCCCATCCCTGGCAGCTTGAAAAACTGCACATGTGTACATGCCTAAGATCCCAATGGGAGGGAGAAATGGAGGAAAAGGGATTGGAATGGGACTATTCCCCATAGAGGGGGATGCTTTGTCACTTTCCTTCTCTCACTTTTACTCTCTCTGGAGAATGTACACATCATCTGGCATATAACAACAACAATAAAGGAGACAAGATGACAAATAAAAAGTTTATTGCAGTTGTTTTGGTGAGATCATAGGATCCAAAAATCATAGAGACAGTGGGAATGCAAAAACCTGTTTGGATTTTCACAGGGTACTTAAATATATTCATGAATTTGGTTTAAACCCTACCTTCATAAAAACAACTTTAATTCCTTTGAGTATCTCTAGATCAGGTCTTTCAAGAGAAATAGAAGGTGTTCAGGGACCAAGGTGACTGAAGCTATGCTCTAAACCCCATCTTCTAGACCCCTGAAACACTCAGACAAGTAGAAGAAAGATTTTGTCACAGAATGAGTAGAAACCACCGCAGAGGCACAAGAAATATGAGAAACCAAGAAAATATCTCTCCCCTAAGGAAAAAGAACAACCTTCATCATCCACAGACAGCATAGTGGAACTCGTGGAAATGTCCAACAGAGAATTCAGAATATTCATAGTGACAAAACTAAACAAGATGCAAGAGCTGAGAGACAGTGAACTCCAGAAGATGCAGGAGAAGAGAGACAATGAGTTCCAGGAGGTGAGGAAGTTCTTGCACAATCTGACAGAGGAATTATGTACCACAAAAAAAGGATCAAGTGGAGCTGTTGGAGATGAAGGCTGCAATACAGGAAATCAAACCGTCCCTCAAAAGTCCATGCAGAAAATCAAATCTCAGATGGTGAAGGAAAAACCTCGACTTAGAAAATAATAACCAAAACCACTGAGAAAATAACAACAAAAAATGAGATTACTATATGAGAAATGATACCATTAAGTGCCCAAACATCCAGATCATTGGTATCCAGAAGGCAAAGAAACTAATAAGGGCATTGATAATCTAGTCCATGAAATCCTGGAAGAAAACTTTCCAAACCTAGAGAGGCATTCAAATATCCAGACCTAAGAAATACAAAGGACCCCTAATAGAATCAACCCAAGAAGACCTTCTGCGAGGCACATCATAGCCAGACTGGCCAAATCCACAAAGACAAGATACTAAAATTGGCAAGAGAGAAATGTCCCATTACTTATAAAGGTTATCCCATCAGGCTAACATCAGACCTCTCATCAGAAACAATGCAAGCAAGGAAAGAATGGGAAAATATATTCAAAGTGTTCATTGAAAAATAGTTTAAACCAAGAATACTATACCCAGCAAGATTATTCTTCATAGGGGAAGAAAAGTTTAAAAAAAAATCTCAAACAAACAAAAAACCTGGAAGAATTTACCAACACCAAGAAGTTCTTAAAGGAGTGCTTTATCAGGAAAACTAAAGACACACATACAAAAATAAGAGAACAAAAAGCAACCAAGAAAATGACCAACTTAATGCTAGGGACAAGAAACACCAATAATAACACTGACTGTTAACTTCCAGGATTTAAACAGAAAGATCGGACCACAGTAACTCTGAAATTTCAACAGAATAGAGATTAATTACATAAGACCGAACCAGTGAAATAGAATTTTATGACTTGAGTAAAACATTACTGGTTTGTTGTTGTTTTTTTGTTTTGTTTTGTTTTGTTTTTTTCTATGCTTTGTTTTCCCAATTTAAGGATTTTGCTTTCTTTTGAGCTGTTGATAGGTTCGGCAATTTGTTAAAGTGTTTTTTTCTTCTTGTTTGTTTTTTTCTTTAAATGGAAACAAACTTTTCTCCCTTCCTGACCCCTCTGGAATTGGGAAATACTTAGAAATATTCTTATTTTGTGGCAGAATAGTTATTTGCATAAGTTCAATAATACCTGTTGCCTTGAATCAGAAATTGGAAATACTTGTTATCGGACAAGGCTTTGACTGGAATGTCATATCTGAAGATTCAACCAGAAAACTATAGAACCTTTAAAGTAGATCTCAAGTAAGCCAACAGAAGCTCTTGGAAAGATGGCCTGGCACCATAAATGATTCTGCCTGGCAGAAAGGGTTAGAGAAGCCATGTGAAAGAATTTGTACCATAAAATAACCTGGATTTTTCCAGCCCAGCATTGTAATCAGTAGAGATTGCAAAAGAGCAGCCACAACCAGAGGATTATTATGAGGAAGATTTTGAAGAAAGAAAAAGAGACTGATCTTTGCTAGCAGATGGCATACATATCACGGAATACTTGGTAGGCAGGGCTGAACTGAGAAGGTTCATGTGTGAATTGTGTGCTGGGTATTTGCTTTTCAACAGTTTGAGTAGTTGACATTTAAAAATATTTAAAACCATACTATCTCTGTTGTTGTAGAGTCACAAACAATATTACAACAAATATTTCTCTCTTTCTTTGGAGATTTTTTTTGCTATAGGGAACGTGAGCCCACCAGACAGACAGAGAGACAGAAAGCTAGAAATAACCCCCCAGGAGGGATGGCCACGATGCAATCCCTTCTCCTCCATTCTCCTCTCGGGATCTTGGGCACGCACGCACACATGCCTGACTTGAGTTTAAGCCACTGGGTCAGGGACTCGAACCGCAGTTGACTACGTGGGAGTCCAGCGACATAGCCATTACACTACCTGCTGGTCCCACAACAAATATTTCTAACATTATCTTTAAAATTCAGTTTTTTTAAAATTTGAAAGTTTTTTTTATTAATTATCAAGGACCATGGATTGAGAGCAAAAACTTTTTGATGTGTAAAGTAAATTTTTGTGGGAAAATATAAAAATGAATAAATTATTTTTAGAAAAGAGAAATACAGTCGAACTTCCTTGTAACTATAAAACCTTTATAATTGTATTTAATCACTCCTTTCCCTGGGCTACCTTTGTACCTTGAATACACAACTATTGCATACTTGTCACAAGGAGTTTTTACTTAATTTACAATTACACTCTAACTTTTTAAGCAGTCATTTTTCATATGGCCAAACCTGAAAGAAACACATATATATCTTGAAATAGTAATTTAACTTCCTTATCTGTGAAGAGAGGATTATGACTACCTCTCAGAATTATAGTAACGACTAAATGAGAATCAGGTAACATCATAATGAATAGAAAGTACTCAATAAACAGTAGTATATTATTAGCATGATTACATGGAAATTTTATACTCTCCATGAAAGTGTAAGAAAAGGAGGATAAAATTATCAAGTAAAAACATATTAAGAGTTTTTTTTAATAATTATTTATCTTATTTATTCATTTATCTTTTTTAAAATTTGACCAGTGAGAAACAGGGTGAGAGTGAGAGAGAGAGGAAGTGAGAAAGCAAGCCACCAGATTTATGACTCGAACCCTGGTCAGCCATGTGGGAGTGTCCAGAACCTTAACCACCACGCACCTGCTGGTAAATACACATGAAGCTTTCTTCAATGTCAAGGATTTTATATGGCTAGTTTGAAAACAGTCTCTTAATATTTAGTGAATAAAAGAAGATATTTTCAGCAATAAATTCTAAAATTCATTGATTATGCTAATCATCAGAATACTTTGAGAATTTAATCTAAGTGCACATGTCAATAAAGCTGAAACAATACAAAATATAAACTGCTGATGGGCCAGCAGGTGGTGAGGTGGCTAAGGTACTAGACTCCCACATGGCCATATCGTGGTACATATCCTGGACCCAGTGCCTTGAAAATCACTTGAGGTGCATATGTGTGTATGCCCAAAATTCCAGGAGGAAAATGGAGGAGAAGGGAATTTGGCATGGCCATCTCCCCTTGGGGATGATTTCTCACTTTCCATCTCACTGTCTCTCTCTGATGAGCACATGTACCCTATAACAAAAATCTAAAATAATTTTTAAAAATTTCAAAAAAGGTAGATTGCTGAAACTGAAAGGCCAAAAATTATCTCAACTTTAAAGCAAGATTAAAGCAAGACATAAGATGAATACATATTTGAAGTTATTCCCTCTAATTTAAAGTTTTAAGTATAGCATAATGTATAAAAATGAGACAATAAGAATAATATTTGTAAGATCCAAACATTCTTGATTTGTTGATAATGAACAATATTAATTTATTAATTCTACAATATGCCTTTTTAAAGAATTATTTAATTTTATTTATTCATCCATTTATTTTAATTTGACCAGAGAGAGAGAGGGGAAGTGAGAAAGCAAGCCACCAGGTCCAGGACTTGAACCGTGGTTGGCCACGTGGGAGTGTCCAGCACCTTAACCACCACGCCACCCACTGTTCCCTCAATAAAGCTGAAACAATACAAAATATAAACTGCTGATGGGCCAGCAGGTGGTGAGGTGGCTAAGGTACTAGACTCCCACATGGCCATATCGTGGTACATATCCTGGACCCAGTGCCTTGAAAATCACTTGAGGTGCATATGTGTGTATGCCCAAAATTCCAGGAGGAAAATGGAGGAGAAGGGAATTTGGCATGGCCATCTCCCCTTGGGGATGATTTCTCACTTTCCATCTCACTGTCTCTCTCTGATGAGCACATGTACCCTATAACAAAAATCTAAAATAATTTTTAAAAATTTCAAAAAAGGTAGATTGCTGAAACTGAAAGGCCAAAAATTATCTCAACTTTAAAGCAAGATTAAAGCAAGACATAAGATGAATACATATTTGAAGTTATTCCCTCTAATTTAAAGTTTTAAGTATAGCATAATGTATAAAAATGAGACAATAAGAATAATATTTGTAAGATCCAAACATTCTTGATTTGTTGATAATGAACAATATTAATTTATTAATTCTACAATATGCCTTTTTAAAGAATTATTTAATTTTATTTATTCATCCATTTATTTTAATTTGACCAGAGAGAGAGAGGGGAAGTGAGAAAGCAAGCCACCAGGTCCAGGACTTGAACCGTGGTTGGCCACGTGGGAGTGTCCAGCACCTTAACCACCACGCCACCCACTGTTCCCACAAATGTACTTTTTATTGTCATATGCTAGACACTGGCCTAGGAATTAGAGATACCATTGGTTGCAAAAAAAAAGATACTTTACTCTGGTGGAGCTTATAATCTGGAGATATAATGAATACTTTAAAAATCTAGTTGTTATTTCCTTAATAATGATCATTGCCTTATTTCTAGATGGAGGGGGTCATTTTCTCCCTCTCTGTCCCCCTCTCCAGGTGGTAAACACATGCATCTTCTGGCAATCTTTCTAAAAATAAAAATAAAACTCTAGATGGAGAGGCAATCCTCCTCTTCTCCTTTCCTACTCTTTCTGTGTGAAAGCTGTACGTATAGCCCATCTGAATTCCTCACTCTGCACCCCACCAGGCAGTACGAGATGCCAGCATTTTCTTTGACTATCTTTTGTGAGAATTCTAAACTAAAATTTAAATCAGGAGAAAATTTTGAATCCTGATAGACTTAAGTGAAATGTAGATCAGTTATAATTCACAAGCTATCTATTTTTCATTGTTTTAGATGCAGATCTCTCTGATATGAAGAACAATGAGCCTTATGACTATAAATTTGTGAAATGGATGACTAAAAATAAGGTAATGTTACTTGGTCTTTCCAATATTTTGCTGTAGTTTATAATTAATTTCTGATGGAAATCTGCTGACATGCTTTGAAAAACATTAACTATGGTTCTGTTATAGGATATTTTACTTGTGGCTTTCAGGAGATTTTTTTTTTTTTAATTTTTGGGCTAGCAGGTGGTGTGGTGGTTAAGGTGCTGGATTCCCACATGGCCAACTGTGGTTCAAATTCTAGACCTAGTGGCTTAAAAAAGTCATAGCAAGGGACCAGCAGATGGCATAGCAGTTCTGTCGCTGGACTCCCACATAGTTGACTGTGGTTCAAGGTCCAGAACCAGTGGCTTAAAACTCGGACTGGGTGTTTGTGTGCTCAAAATCCCAAAATAGAATGAGGAGAAGGGATTTTGTTGTGGCCATCCTCCCTGAGGAGGGGATGATTTCTTGCTTTCTTTTTCTCTGTCTCTCTGGTGAGCACATGTGCCCTATAGCAAAAATCTCTCTCTTAGACAATAAAAAAATCATAGCAAATAAATAGATAAATAAATAAATGTTAAAAATAAATAAAACTTTTTTTTTTCTTTTTGGAAATTGTGGCTATTTAAATGTATCTACTTGTTTCTAATGTTTGTGGTCCTAAAGTGAATAATTGAAGAATAAGTAGTTTTTCTTTTTTATTCTATTTATTTTTCAGAAACTATCAGCCATCCCCGTTTCAGCATTCTGTAACTCAGAATCTAAATCGCAGTTTGAAAAGTTTGTGCGGTTTTGCTTCATTAAAGTAAGTTCTCTGTTCTACTTAAAAATATAGTTACAGTGTCCTCCCTTCCAATTTATAAAGCACCAAAGAATTACTAGACATGTGAAAACACAAGAAAATGTGGCCATAATGAGGAAAAAAGTAGTCAATAGAAATAGACCTAAGGATATTCCAGAGTTAGGAATTCACAGATAAGGATTTTTAAAGCAAATATTATATTTAAAGAAACTAAAGTAAAATATGGTCTTAATAAGTAAACAGATACATTAGAACTATTAAAGGAAACCAAACTGGCCCAGTAGTACTGTGCTTAGAGAAGCCAGATCCCATGTAGCCAACCATAATTCAAATGCCGTTTCCAGTGGCTTGAAAAACACGCTGGATGTACACCAAAAATCCCAGTAGGATGGGGAAATGGAGAAGGGATTACAACATGACCACTCCCCATTGGGGGGTGCTTTCTTCCTTTCTCTCTCTTTCTCTCTTTGTTTCTCTCTGGCAAGTATATGCACCCTCTGGCAATTAAAAAAAAAATTATTAAGAAAACCAAATGGAGAGGGCCGGCAGGTGGCATGGTGGTTAAAGCACTGGGCACTCCCACGTGCCTGACCATGGGTTGAGTCCCGGACCTGGTGGCTTGCTTTATCACTTTCCCTCTTTATCTCTCTCTCCCTCTGTCTCTCTGTCTCTCTCTGTCAAATTAAAAATAAATGAATGAATAAATAAAATTTAATAAATAATTATTTTTTAAAAAAGAAAGAAAACCAAATGAAAATGTGAGGACTTAAAAGTATAATATCTGATATGAAATATTGAGTTGTCAGGAAAGTCATGACACATTTTTGCATTACAAAAACAGAAAAACATGTCATGACTTTCCCAACAACCTAATATTTATGGGGCTAAATAGAAGATTGAAAATGTCAGAAAGAAAACAGTTAACTTGAATATAGATTCATAGAAATTATTTAAACTGAAAGAAAAAGAAAAAAATTATTTTTTAAAAAACTGAACAGTATGGGCTGTCTTTGTGGCCTGGTGGTTAAGGTAGCAAGATCCCACATGCCAAATACACAGTTCAAGTCCCACACCTAGCAGCTTGAGAAATGCACTGGACACGCATGCATGCATGCCCAAAATCTCAAAAGAAGGGAGAGGTAAGGGAGAAGTTATTGCACGTGACCATTACCCATAGTCAGGGGGGAGAGTTTTCTCTTCTCCCTCTCTCTCTGGTGAGTAGCACACAGGCCCTCTAGCAAATAAATAAATAAACAAACAAACAGACAAGACTGAGGCAAGAAAATTACAACATAACAAGAGTCTGTTTTTTACATTAAAAAACTGAATAGAACTTCGGAACTATGAGACAGTATGGAGGGAGAATATAAACATTAGTGGAATACCAAAAGAAGAGAAAGAGTATGACAGAAAACAATTTGTAAGAAATAATGGACAAGGGACCAGCGGGTGGCCTGGTGGTTGAGGCGCTGGGCACTACCACATGGCCGACCACGGTTCAAGTCCTGGACCTGGTGGCTTGTTTTCTCACTTCCCCTCTCTCTCTGTCTGTCTCTGGTCAAATTAAAATAAATGGATGAATAAATAAAAATTAAATAAATAATTTTAAAAAAAAAGAAATAATGGACAAAATTTCCCCATATTTGACAAAAAGCAACTTACAGATTTAAAAGCTCAGTAAATTACAAGACAAATATTAAATAAGCAAAAAACAACAAATCATAATCAAATGACTAAAAACCAAAAGTAAAGATAAGATTTTGAAAACAGCCAGGGAAAAACTACACATTGCATGCAAAGGAAAAAATGTTAACTAACTTTTTATCAGAAATAATAGAAACCAGAATGCAATGAATAAACATCTTTGAACCACTGAAATTTAAAAAGTATCATTCCAGAATATCCTATTAAGAAGGTATTTTTGGAGACCAGCAGGTAGGTAGCATGGTGGTTAAGGTGCTGGACACTCCCACATGGCCGACTACGGTTCGAGTCCCAGACCTGGTGGCTTGCTTTCTCACTTATCCTCTCTCTGCTTCTCTCTCTCTCTCTGTGTCTTTCTCTGGTCAAATTAAAATAAATGAATGAATAAATTAAATAAATAATTCTTTAAAAAAAAAGAAGGTATTTTTAAGGGGAAATATCCTTTAAAAATGAAAATGCAAAAGACATCCTTGACAAATGAAAGCTGAGAAAATTCATCATCAGGCCTGTACTTAAAAAGATTCTAAATCTATTACCGCTGTTTATAAAACGTTATTGCTACTGAAAACAGGCTTACTGAGCTCAAGGCATCTCTCTACCAACTCACTCATCTGTAAACATAGTCAGAATAATGAAACACTTTTTTAAACTTTTAGAGACAATCCACAAACTATAGAAGACTTGTTCAGAATAGAATATAAATGTTAACAGCCTAACCATATGAACCTTTTTTTTTTTTTTTAAGACAGATTTTTGCTATAGAGCATGTGCACTTGCCGAAGAGACAGAAAGAAACACAGAGACAGAAAGCAAGAAATCATCCCCCCGGGGGATGGTCATGCTCCAATCCCTTCTCCTCTGGTCTCGTCTTGGGATTTTGGGCACGCTTGCACACGTGCCCAGCGTAAGTTTTAAGCTGCTGGGTCTGGGACTTGAACCACGGTCAACTATGTGGAAGTCCAACAACGTAACCATTACGCCATCTGCTGGTCCCAACAGCCTAATCATATGAACTTTCTATTGACTGAAATGTAGAAAAGGTAAGGCTGTTAGGAATAGTCTCATCTCACAGGGCCAGTGGGTGGCATAGTGATTAAGGCACTGGACTCCCACTTGGCCAACCACAGTTCAAGTCTTGGACCTGGCAGCTTGAAACTCAGGCCAAGCATGTGTGTGTGCATGTGTACACAAAATCTCAGGAGGAGAATGCAGGAGAAAGGACTGCAGCACAGCCATCTCCCTAGGAGTTGATTTCTCCTTTCTCTCTGTCTCTCCAGTGAGCATACATGCTCTTACAGCACAAATCTGTCTCTTAAAAAAAATAATTCTCGTCTTATATTGGATGTAGAGCTAGAGATATAAGCATATTATTTGAAATCTACAACTTCCAGGTTTTGTTTTTTGGGGTTTTTTTTGTTATTATTGTTTAAGAGTGATTTTTACTATAGGGCGTGTGTACTCACTGGAGAGACAGAGATAGAAAGTGAGAAATTACCCCCCTGGGGGGATGGCCATACTGCAATCCCTTCTCCTCCGTTCTCCTCTCAGGATTTTGGGCATGTACGCACACACGCCCAGCGTGAGTTTTAAACTGCCAGGTCCAAGCCTCGAAACATAGTTGACTATGTGAGAGTCCAGTGTCATAACCATTATGCCATCTGTTGCTCCCAGACTTCCAGGTTTAAAACAGTAAACATAACCTTTTCCTATTCCATTCTTGGAAATTATTCAAAAACAAATAAATAGGATGGAAAACAAATTTACAAATTTTCCAGTGTAGGAGAATGGGTTGCCAAATACCACGAAGATGATGGTCGAGAAAAAATACCCAGAAAAGACCCCACTTCTACATCTTCTAATCATAGACAGAGTTAGCAGGTGGCATGCCCATACTCAGACAACAGGAATAGTACATGCGCTGGCAGTGGGCACTAACAAAGAGAATTCAATAACAAACGGGGGGCCAGCCAGTAGCGTGGTGGTTCAGGCAGCTGACTGCACAGCCTCAGCAGCCTGAAAAGCACATGGCGCATGTGCATGAGTGCCGAAAATCCCAACAGGAGGAACAAATGGAGGAGAAGGGATTGCTGCAGGACCATCTTTCATGGGAGTGCTTTCTCATCTTCCAGCTCTCTTTCCTTCCAGCTCTCTGTCTCTTTCTGGCAAGCGCATGCACCCTGTGGCAAATTTATTTTATTATTTTTTGAGGTATTTTTGCTGTAGGGTATGTGCACTTGCTTTAGAAACAGACAGAAAGTGAAAAATCACCCCACGGGGGATGGTCATGCCACAATCACTTCTCCTCCATTCTCCTCTTGAAATCTTGGGCATGTACACACACGTGCCTGGGGTGCTTTTTAAGCCACCAGGTCTGGAACTTGGACCAGGGTCAATTATGTGGGAGTCCAGCAATGTACCATGACACCATCTGTAGGTCCTGGCACAATTATTTTTTAAATAATTTTATTTTTAGGGACCAGTAGATGGCATAATAGTTACATCTCTGGACTCTAACATAGTCGACTGCAGTTCAAGTCCCGAACCCAGTGGCTTAAACCCATGCCGGGCACAAGTGCCTACACGCTCAAGATACTGAGAGCAGAATGGAGGAGAAGGGATTGTGGCGTGGTCATCCCCCCTGGGGGGTGATTTCTTGCTTTCTGTCTCTCTGGCAAGTGCACACATGTTATAGCAAAAAATCTCCCTAAAAAAAAAATAATAATAATAATAATTTTATTTTTAAATTAATTTATTTTAAATAATTTATTTTTTAAATAAAGAAACAAGTGGGGTAACCAGCAGATGGTGTTATGGTTACATTGCTGGACTCCCACATGTGGCCACCCACAGTTTGAGTCTTGGACCCAGTGGCTTAAAACTCATGCTGGGCATGTGCCTGTGTGCCCAAAATCCCGAGAGTAGAATGGAGGAGAAGGGTTTGTGGCTTGGCTATGCCCCCAGGAGGTGATTTTTCTCTTTCTGTCTCACTGTCTATCCAGCAAGCGCATGTACCCTATAGCAAAAATCTCTCAAAGAGATTTTAAAAATAAAGAAACAAGCTATGAACCTATAAACAAGACATTATAAGAGAAAGGTACAAGGAAAAACAAAAATCAGACAGAGTACAGTCACTGGAAAAATGTTGCCATAGAGCAAATTAAAACTGTATTTCAAACTCAAAATCTGTGAAACAAGAGATTAAAGCAGTGTTGCCCCTGGGGAGGAAAACTGGCTGAGGAGATAGGTGGAAGGCTGATTTTTAAAGTCAGTGAAATGAACTCAACACAAAATGTTCAAGAACTTCTAACTTTTTAACCATTTTAAAGTCAGTCCTTGACTTAATGACTGATGATGCCCCTGTCACCCCCAAATATTATACTTTATTACGCAGGGACATTCTTCTCCAACACGTTAACATAACCTTCAAAATCATGACGTTAAAACTGACATATTATTCCAATTTTCAGATCCAATTCAAGTTTCACCAGTAATATCCTTTTTGTCATTTTCTGTTATGGGTTTTTATTTTATTTTTTTTTAACTTTATTCTTCCCTGAGTGAGAAAGACAGAGAGAGATTGAGACAGAAAGGCTGAAAGAGACACAGCATACCACAGTCTTGCCCCCAGCCAGCCCTGGATCTTTGGGCAAGTATGTGCCCTGTGTAGTCAGGGAGGTCTCCAGACTCAAACCTGGCACTTTTCCATGTAGGTCAGCATTGCAGAGCTTTGCATTTTACCACTGCACCACAGTCCACTTTTTCATGTCCTTGTTATGGGGGATTAAATTATTAAATCTGGCCCAAATCGTGCCAATCACTCCATCTAGGGCTGGGTTGTGCATTGCATTTAGTGGTCATGTCTCTTTCAATCTGGAATGGTTCCTCGATTTTCTTTGCCTTTCATGACTTTGATACTTTTGAAAATGACTAGCCAATTATTATTATTATTATTTTCTGGTAGAGGTTTTTTTCCTATAGGGCGCATATGTTCACCAGAAAGACAGACAGAGACAGAGAGACAGAAAGCAAGAAATCACCCCCCAGGGAGGATGGCCATGCTGCAATCCCTTCTCCTCCGTTCTCCTCTCGGGATCTTGGGCATGCATGCACACGCTCCCGGCGTGAGTTTAAGCCACTAGGTCTGGGACTCAAACCGCAGTCGACTACATGGGAGTCCAGTGACATAGCCATTACGATAACTGCTGGTCCCTAGCCAATTATTTTTTGAAGAAAGTTCCTCAATTGAAGTTTGACATTTTCTCATGAATAGATTTAGGTTGTGCACTTCTGTAGGATAACACAGAAGTGATGTTCTTTTTGTTGCATCAGGTTACACTTTTCAATTTTACTTCTTACTGATGATGTTAATTTTCATTTATAATTTTTGCCCTAAGGTGTGTGCACTTGCCAGAGACAGAGAAGGAGAGAGGGAAAGTGAGAAAGCAGCTCCCAGGGGAGGGCCATGACACAATCCCTTCTCCTTTATTCTTTTCTCAGGATTTGGGCATGCACACACATATACCAGGGAATGTTTTCAAAGTCACCAGGTCCAGGACTTGAATCACATGGTTGGTCACATGGGATACAGCTGCCTTAACCCCCATGCCATCTGATAATATTAACTTTAGTCATCTAATTAAGGTAGCATTTGTTGGGTTTTTCTACTGTAAAGTTACATTTTTTCCCCTTCCTAGAAGTAATGCATATTTTGTAGTCAAGTACTCTGAAACTGCCAAAATATTCTATATGTCATCAAGAAATTTATTCATTTTGCCTGTCTACTTATGTCAGTAAGCACTCATTAATTTCTGTTTTATTCTGTGGGCTATAATTTATTATTATTTCTACTTATTTTGATGCTCAAATTTTCTCTGCTTTGGCCACTAGGATTTCCTTGAAGCTGCCCTCTTTCCACTAACACATCTCCATCATTTTTCAGTGTTTTCTTACTTTCTGGCATAACCTGATGGACTAGGTTCACCTTACCATCATCTATTTACCATAATCTGGAATCAACCGTTTCCAGTTAGTCATCGTTCCTTTTAGTCGAGAGTGGCATTTACATACCAAGATCAGAGCCTGAGAAGTGCTCGTGTTTTGGGGGGATGGCTGTTCCCAGGCCTAGCCAATCTGAATGTCACTGCTTTCCTTGTCCCTAGCCCCTGAGTGGATGCCCTTTACCCCATTCAGGCTCTGATATTTCCTCCCAGGCTGATGCCACGCCCCCTGTGAGGTCACCATCCTCACCCACCTGGGCTTCAGTCTGCTGTCACCCTTCCAGAGGTGCCTCCTCTGGGTCTCCAACACCCACAGAAGGCCACAACTATCACCCACTGCAGAGAAGCCCTCATCACCCCTGTTAGGGTCTAATGTCCCATGCCAAATCCCTACCTCACTCCACTCAGACTTCAGCACCCTGCATGGAGCCACCCTACCATACACATACACACTGCTGAAGAAATCATGAAGGCATGGGTGGAGCAGACAGAAGCCTTAATAGGTGCAGTCTTCATGTTTCTATTAGGCCTCACTTACCCCACTCAGGCTCTGACACCTGCTCCAGGTCAACACCACTGCTTCATGCGAACTGCACTGGCCACCCTTTACTTACTCCGGCTGCAGCATCCTGCACTAGGCTGCCACGGCTGCTCACACAGACACCATCACACTCAGCCCCACCCACTGGCTCTCAACCTAGTCGTTCTGGCAGACAGAAAAGAGTAAGAAAAAGAACAACTAGAGACACAGATGAGGAAGGCTGGATTTTCGCTGCTTACCCTTCAGTTTAATTTTATGCCATAGGCATGTATTACCTATTCAAAAAATAAAGAAATGGGACCAGCAGTTAGCATAATGGCTATGTCGCTGGACTCCCATGTAGTCGACTATGGTTCTCGTCCTGGACCCGGTGACTTAAAACTCACGCCGGGCGTGTGTGCGTGCATGCCCAAGAACCCGAGAGGAGAATGGAGGAGAAGGGATTGCGGCGTGGCCATCCCCCGCCCCCCGGGGGGGGGAGATTTCTCGCTTTCTGTCTCTTTGTCTGTCTGGCGAGCGTACGCGCCCTACAGCAAAAACCTCTCAAAAAAAAAAAAAAAAGTGAAAAAAATAAATTATTTTTCAGTAATTGTATCTATGAAATGATAGAAGGGGCACAGTAGTATGAATGAACTAAGTGTTCATTGTTCAGAGGGAACAATGGTAGATAAGGCGTGAAGTTCATAAATGAGAGATAGAGGCATAGGTGTATTATTTTGATTTCAGTGGTAACCATTAGAACTAAAGCCAGAAATTGCCATAAAAGGTTGTCCTAGGGGATGGAGGGGATAATGGGAGGGGTAGAGCAGACAGCTATTACTTTGTACTATGTAGGCTCTTTTGTACTCTTTGACTTGGTTCTGTGATTGTAATTCATTTAAATTTTCTTCTTTGGGTTACACCATTGCGTTTTCATTTGGAAAATTTTCTTCACCTAAGATCAGATAATCTCTTAAATCTTTGTCTAAGCTACTATGGTTTATATACTGGGTTATCAGTAAAGTCATGACACATTTTTGCATAAAAAACTATGTCGTAGG
Organism: Tupaia belangeri chinensis; assembly: GCF_000334495.1. Taxonomy (NCBI): domain Eukaryota; kingdom Metazoa; phylum Chordata; class Mammalia; order Scandentia; family Tupaiidae; genus Tupaia; species Tupaia belangeri. Next base: position 91,934 of record NW_006207268.1, read on the forward strand.
GGCCAGCAGCTAGTGTGGTGGTTACAACGCTGGACTCTCACATGACCAACCGCATGCCTGACCATGGTTTGATTACGGAAACTAGTAGCTTGAAACTCACGCTGGACACGTGTGTGTGTGTCCCCAAAATCCCTAGAGGAGAAAGGAGGAGAAGGGATTGCGGCATGGCCATCCCCCCTGGAGGGTGATTTCTCGCTTTCTGTCTCTCTGTCTCTGTCTGGCAAGCACACACACCCTGTAGCAAAAATTTCTCTTAAAAAAAAAAAGAAAGAAAAATAATCAAGGGTTTTCCCAACAACCTAATATTTTTATTTTTAAATCTTTGCTCATCTTGAGTTTATGCTGTAATGTAGTGATGATGATTTCATTCATTTACAGAAAGACAGCACACTGGACGCTGCTGAAGAAATCATGAAGTCATGGAGTAGACAGAAGCCTTGATAGGTGCAGTCTTCATGCTTCTATTAGGTGACACAGTATGGAACTGTTACAAGTGCTGCCACCTGCTGGGTGTTAGAAGATCAGTACTGATGGAACGCAAACTCTTCTATTGTTTTCTCAGAGACGTTAACCCCACTTCTAACAATATTCAGGAAAGCTGGTAACTTTTTCCATTGAAATGCATTAAGACGACTTCCACTACAGTTTTACGTTAGCACTACACAGTAGATAACTGCCGTGCAAGCAGAGGCTTAACATCTCTGTTAGCATCTCAACTTCCTCCTTATAAAAGGGAATAAAAATAGCATCTATTGGTGCCAGCAGGTGCTATGGTAGTTACAGGCACTAGATTCCCACATGGCCGACTACAGTTCAAATCCTGAACGTGATGGTTTGCTTTCCTTTTCTCTATCTCTCTGATCAAATTAAAAAGAATAATAATAACAAATGGAGCTAAATGAATAAATAATTTTCTAAAAAATAGTACCTACTGCATATAGAAGATGATTAATCTATTTGTGTGTGTGTGGGGGGGGCTAATGTGTATAAAGTCAGTGAGGATTAAATGGGCTAATGTGTATAGAGTCTGACAAACAATGAACACTCCCAGGATGGCAGCCAGGTCTCTGCCATTGTAGAAAAACTCTCTACACTTTATCTTTGCTGTATCTACC
>NW_006207268.1:93060-94702 GCF_000334495.1 Tupaia belangeri chinensis
TATCATTTACCAGTGGCTTTGATCTTTGATCACAGTTTTGCTTCTCTGTCCCAAGAGACACTGCCATCATTCAGGGTGGCTTTAAGGTTCACATAGGTAAACTAGACATCTGTACCTTGAACGCTTCACTTCTGGTGCTGTTCGCCCTCACTCCACTTCAGCTGCCTACACCCTCGACCACTCCCTGAAACTTTCGTCATTCAGGGCTGTTTCATCTCTGAGATAATAAAGGTGTCATCTCACACTACAACCACCTGTCCTTCTAACTCATGCTCACTCTCTCTCTCTTCCCTTCTCACTCAGCTATTCTCAAAATGCTGCTTCTTTAAATTTGCTATAATTTCAAATCTACTATTTCTCAAAAAAAAAAAAAAAAAAAAAAACAACCACAAAAGTTTGTTGAATATAAAGATTCTGGTCTTCATTCCAGACTTATTGAATAATCACTTCAGGATCTGGGCCCTCCCACATGATTTCTGATAATCACTGATATAGTCCATAGTACCCTCAATTGTATTCCTCCAGGTCCCCTTATAGCTTCTCTTCTCTCCACGTCGTGCCTAGATTTTACTGTCCATCATTTCAGCCGAGGTATGTTTGCTGCCTTAAATTACTTGCCTCATTGATCTAGCTCACCTCCATGCTCTGAAAGATTGGAGAGAGACAGAGAGAGAGAGAACTCAGCCCTGGATCCTCACTTCCCTGTCTGCCCCAAGACTGTTAAGCACTGCCGAAGCAAACTGCACAACCAGGCAGGTTCTGCCAACCATGAATTCATGTCATCAATCTGAACTCCACCTAATTCTTCCAGGCTCCTGTAAAGAGCTTTCTCTACCTTTTACTACAGCAGCAGTTCCTAATATTCTCCCCTTCTCCATAATAAAAATATCCAACCTCATTCTCCTCACATCTGAAAGCCCACTACCATCAGCACAATTAAGTAATAACAAATGACCTCAACTCCCACTTCTGTGGAAAAAAACAAACAAGCAAACAAAAAAACCAGAAGCTACCAAACCAGCACTTCCGGCTGGGATCCTACAATAAGCCTGCGACTTGCCTGCATCAGCACCCATCCTTTCTTCATTCCCTGGACCTGTCCCCAGCCAACAGATTGGAGGTGGTGGCAGAGCAGGGAGGACTACTGGTTAAAAATGGCCAGCTCCAGTCAGCCAGAAGGAGGCACAGAACTCCAGGCCAAGTATTAGATAGCAATACTAATCCCGTGGAGATTTTTGCCTGCCTGTTCTTGTTGGGGACAGACAGCATTTTTACCAGGGACTAAATCTGCTCTTTTCAGTCCTGATATTGTTCAGTGTTAATTCTACTATGTGTATTCTGGATCAGCAGTTGGTGTAATGGATCTCATTTTTCTCACACTTTCAATTTCTTGTATCTTCAGGCCTCCTTCCTCAGAAGTGAGAGATGTTTAAATCCCTCCTATTTTTTTTTATTTATATTATCATCATAATCTTCTTTATATTACATTGGATTACATATAACTTTACATTGACTTCCATTGCTTTTTCAAAAGGGAATGCCATGCATGTCAGTCAATACAGAGACATCAATCTCCCCGCTTTATCATTCAATGTCTTTTCCATGCATTTCCCAATAATTATCATTATTATAATTTTTTAAA
>NW_006207268.1:95967-100699 GCF_000334495.1 Tupaia belangeri chinensis
GGCGGTGCCCGGGGCCCGGCGGCTCAGGGGTGGAAGCCCCAGGCCGCGGGGCCCTGGAGGGGGGCCAGGCCGTTCCCAGCGGGGCAGAAGCCCCCGGCCACGGGGCCCTGGAGGGGGGCCAGAATCCCTCCTATTTTTGAAAATCCTTTTCCTGATTCTATTTAGTACCTTATTGTCTTTTCAGAGTCTTTTCTTCCTTCCTTTTATATTTCCTCCTCTTTCCTTCCCTCTCTTTCTTTCTTCCTTCCTTCAACGAGTATTCATGGCAGTCCTACTATGTACCGGGCTTCTAGGCATTTAGTATTTATCAGTGAACAAATAAAGATATCTGTCTTCTAGAGCTTTCCATCTAGCTGGGGGACGGGGGGGGAGGGGGGGAATCAAGTCACAATATAAAAAACTATATGGTGTGTAAACTTAAACATGATAATTTATAAAGAAGTGGAGCAAAGGGGCCAGCAGGTGGCATACTGGTTAAGTTGTACTCCCACATGGTCGAATGCAGTTTGAGTCCCAGACCTGGAGGCTTGAAACTCATGCTGGGTGCATGTGCATGTGTGCCCAAAATCCCAGAGGAAAATGGAGGAGAAGGGATTGTGGCATGGCCATCTCCCCTGGGGGAACCTCTCGCTTTCTGTCTCTGTCTCCTCAGCAAGTGCACATGCCCTATAGCAAAAATAAAAAAAAGAAAGAAAGAAAGAAAAGAAGTGGAGCAGGGAGGAAGGGGATGAGGTTTTAGGAAAGCAAATTAGAACTGTAAATAGTATGGCGAGGTAGGAATCAATGAGGCGTGGAAGCTGACTTAAAGGAAGGGAATGAGAGAACCTTGTGGAGATAATGGGAGAGCATCCCAGACAGAAGGAATAGCCAGTGCAATATCAGGAGACTGTCTGACACGTTTCATGAGTACTAGAAGTCCAATATGAATGGATAGAATAACCAAGAGGGGGTATAGTAGGTATTGGATCAGAGCAGTAACATAGGAACCCAAGTACTATTACAAGGATGATAGCTTAATCCAGAGAAGCAGGGAACTGTTCATTTTTAAATATGTAAAATGTTTATTATGGAATTGTTTATGTCAAACTGGAAACAACCCGAATGTCCACCAACAGTCTAATGATTTGGGTGTATATCAATACAAAGAATACCTTACAGCAATAAAAGCTAGCAAACTACAGCTGCAAACAATAACATGAATAAATGTCATCAACACTTTTCTTAGGGTTTCCTCACAGTGCCTTCAAAGAATCAGCTGGAATGCTCAGTAGACAGAACGCTTTATACTACTAGAATCTATTAGGTCATCGGGAAAGTCATGATGTATTTTTTCTGTACAAAAATGCATCATGTCTTCCCTGGTGATCCAATAGTACTATGTTCAAAATTGCTTTGAATGTCAGCCACAAGCTTGGGAGTTCTAGAATTTCTGTGTGCCCACTGGGTAAGTGTTCCCATGGTTTGGTCTAACAGGCCTAACACTGGCCCAGAGGGAATCCCACCTCTGGGTGATCCAATGGACAGAAGTCACCATGCTTTCCATTGGGATGGGATGAGGAGACCTGAGTTGAGGAGGTGGAGGGAATGAATATTAAGTATAGGCTTTGTGGGCAAATAGCCCAAAATCAGAACAAGAGCATTTTCAAAGTTTGACCTAATGTTTCTGGGACTATAGAAACCAAGGCCAAACCTGAGGCTTCCAGATGTCTAACTGAATATCCAGGCCTAGCTGTGACTAGAGACTGTATAATTGCTACAGTGGGCTGGACAGAGGGGTCTGCAGGAGCCCAAGACTCACAGAGAAACAGCATCATCACAGGCTTTGATGGACGCCCCACTCACACTCAGCACCCACCTGTCACCCATTCTGATGATCACTATTCTTGCTGCCGCTGCTGCTGCTGCTGAAAGTGTTTGACCCTGTCATTTTAAAATAACACTTGCATTTGAACTTATCTAGGTTTAAGTTTCCATCTCTGCCACCTTCATTAAAGGTTGGGTAATTTATCTTCCCAAACAGTGACCCAAACTACTGCTGCTGAGAACATATTCCTTACACTGTCTTCCTGATGGGACTCCAGTGCTTGAGGTTCATACATCTTTTTTTTTTTAATAATTATTTTATTTTAAAACTTTCGTCTATTTATTTTAATTTGATCAGAGAGGAACAGAGAGAGAGAAAGTGAGAAAGCAAGCCAGCAGGTCAGGGACTTCAACCACAGTTGGCTATGTGGGAGTCCAGCACCCTTAACCACCACACTACCTGCCAGCCCCAGAGGCTCTTGCACCTTTTAAAAGGATTTCTCCAGCTGCTATGTTGAGAACAGACTGTAAGGTCCCTTTAAAAGATGGAGCTGTGGGGCCAGCATATGGCATAGTGGTTACATCACTGGACTTTCACATGGCCTGACTGTGGGTCTAGTCCTGGACCTGGTGGCTTGTAAATCACACTGGGCGTGTGTGCATGCATGCCCAAGACCCCAGAAGGAGAATGGAGGAGAAGGGATTGTAGTGTGGCCATCCCCCTGGGGCGTGACTTCTCACTTTCCCTCTCACTGTCTCTCTCTGTCTCTCTCTCACTGGTGGGCACATGCACTCTAAGGCAAAAATCTCTCAAAAAAAAAAGAACAGGTGGAGCTGAAAAGATGAGTTATAGAGACCTATTATAATAATTCTGGCATCATAATGATGGCAGTAAAATGGTAAGAAATAGTCTGATTCTGGATATATTTTGGAGGTAGAAACAATGGATTTGCTAACAGAGTTTATAGGGGCATGAGAGAAAGTGAAGTACCGAGAGAGTTCAGTTTTGGTCTGAGCAATAGGAAGGGTTGAATGCCATCACTGAGGTAAGAGAGCTGCTGGCAGTGCAGGCTTGGGGCAAGATCAGGAGTCAGACTGGAAGATAACAATGTGCAGATGCCCACACCAAATATTGGGTCATCAGGAAAGTCATGACACATTTTTTATGTGTAAAAAAAATAAGGAAATATGCCATGACTTTCCTGATGACCTAATACATGAGTATAGATAGCAATAAGGAGAGAACTGCTGACTTAAGTAATTTTTTGAGAAATTTTACTACAAAGTCGAATAATATTTTTATTTGTGCCAGAAAGCATGTGCACTGCCACAGACAGAGGAAGAGTTGGAAAACACCCCCGATTGAGGAATGGTCACACTGCAATCCCTTCCCTCCATTTCTCTACCCTGTTGGGATTTTGAACATGTGAGCACACATGTCTGGCATGTTTCTCAAGCCTCTGAGTCCAGAACTCAAATCATAGGGCCAGCCATGTGAGATTCAGCTGCCTTAACCACTAAGTCACAGAGCCAGCCCAAAAGTGGAATAATTCTCGAAAAACCATTCCTCATTTGATGTCTTCACTTTCATACACACACACACACACACACACACACACTCACACACATACACTTTACTTTCCTTCAACTCACTGCAATCTGGATTCCACATCCAATATTGTTCTAAATTCTCTAATAACCTTCATGTTCCTAAATGTGACGGAAACTTCTCAGTCTCATCTGAATTTACCTCTCAGTGTTTACCACTGAGGACCACTTTGGCCTTGTTAAACCCTGTGACAATGCATACAATTGCCTCCCACCTCTTCGGCCACTCTTCTCAGTCTCCTATTCCTTAAACATTATTACTTTGTACTAAACTGTAAACTGTTCTCATTCTTTTCTTTTGGTCGCAGGGTGTGTGCACTCACCAGAAAGAAATGGAAAAAGACAGAGAGAAGGAAAGTGAGAAAAATCACCCCCTAGGGTGGGGATGGCCATGCCACAATCCCTTCTACTCTTGGGATTTTGGGCACACACACACACACACACACACACACACTCACACACATACACTTTACTTTCCTTCAACTCACTGCAATCTGGATTCCACATCCAATATTGTTCTAAATTCTCTAATAACCTTCATGTTCCTAAATGTGACGGAAACTTCTCAGTCTCATCTGAATTTACCTCTCAGTGTTTACCACTGAGGACCACTTTGGCCTTGTTAAACCCTGTGACAATGCATACAATTGCCTCCCACCTCTTCGGCCACTCTTCTCAGTCTCCTATTCCTTAAACATTATTACTTTGTACTAAACTGTAAACTGTTCTCATTCTTTTCTTTTGGTCGCAGGGTGTGTGCACTCACCAGAAAGAAATGGAAAAAGACAGAGAGAAGGAAAGTGAGAAAAATCACCCCCTAGGGTGGGGATGGCCATGCCACAATCCCTTCTACTCTTGGGATTTTGGGCACACACACACACACACACACACACACACACACACAGGCTGGTTGTGTTTTTCAAGCCTCCAGGTCCGGAACTCAGACCACAATTGGCCATGTGGGAGTCCAGTGCCTTAACCACCATGCCACCTGCTAGTACTTATGTTCTCTTTCTCAGTAAATGACTGACTGCATTTATGGTCTCTATGTGCTAGGGACTCATCTCTCCAGCCTAGTCATTTTGATTGAATTTCAGACTCACACATCTAACACCTTATTTGTCATCTGCATGTGAACATTTCACAGGCAAAAACAATACAATCTATTATTTTGTTTGTTTGTTTGTTTGTTTTTATTGAGTGAATGATGCCTCCAATCTAGTAGCTCAGTCTGGAAAACATGGAAATCTTTCTTAGTTTTTGATTCATACCACTCTTCCTACATCCAAGTATGTCCTCTATACGTTTTCCTACACTCTTT
>NW_006207268.1:100797-124007 GCF_000334495.1 Tupaia belangeri chinensis
AGAGAGAGAGAGAGAGAGAGAGAGAGAGAAAGCAAGCTGCCAGATTCGGGACTCGAACCATGGTTGGCAATGTGGGAGTCCAGTCCTTAACCACCAACACAACCTGCCAGGCCCCGTCCTACACTTTTTTTTTTTTTGTCCTACACTCTTAAATCTATAATCCCCCCTCCCCCAACTGCCACCACTCTGGGATGGTCGATAGCATCTTTTAACTAGATTAAACTTCTTACCCATTCTCTCTACCTTGCTCTTTTTTTTTTGGAGAGGTTTTTTTCGCTCCTTAACCACCAACACAACCTGCCAGGCCCCGTCCTACACTTTTTTTTTTTTTGTCCTACACTCTTAAATCTATAATCCCCCCTCCCCCAACTGCCACCACTCTGGGATGGTCGATAGCATCTTTTAACTAGATTAAACTTCTTACCCATTCTCTCTACCTTGCTCTTTTTTTTTTGGAGAGGTTTTTTTCGCTATAGGGCACGTGCGCTCGCCAGACAGACAGAGAGAGACAGAGAGACAGAAAGCGAGAAATCACCCCCCCAGGGGGGATGGCCACGCCACAATCCCTTCTCCTCCATTCTCCCCTCGGGATCTTGGGCACGCACGCACATGCACCCGGCATGAGTTTTAAGCCACCGGGTCCAGGGCGCGAATCGCGGTAGACTACATGGGAGCCCAGCGACATAGCCATTACGCTAACTGCTGGTTCCCTCTACCTTGCTCTTTATAATCCATTACCCTACAGACAAAATGAGTTTTCTAAAATGCAAATGTGACTATGCTGCATATATTTGTTATAAATATTTATGTCATAAGTTATTGATAACCTAATTCACATGGGTTTAAGTTAAATAAAAGGGAATTTTCTGTCTTGATTGAACATTTTAAAAGTAGTCTAGTTTTGGTTACAGCTTGATTCAGGACTCAGACTATAATCTGTCACCAGTTCTTTCTTGCAGCCTTGTCTTCTTGGTGTTCCATGTTATCTTCAGGTTGCACCCTTTAATGATAGCAACATGGCTGCAGGAGTCTCTTAGCATATAATCACACTGGCAAATCCAGCAAAATAGAATACTTTTTCAGAAGATCCAGCAAATGATATATTGTGAATTACTGACACATCCCTGAACTGATAACTGGCGAAGAGAACCAAGCATACGAAATGATTTAGGCCACTCTGAGGTCAAGTCCACACAAACTACACTGGTTGAAAGAAGGGACAGAGTCTTTTTACAAGAAAAATGATGAATAGTGATTGAATGTTTTCAAAAAATAATTGGATTAATAATAATCTGAAAAAAATTAAAAGCTATTGGATGATGATGATGGGGATTTTAATGTCTTTGTATTGACTGGTATGCATGGTATTCCTTCTGGAAAAAGAAAAGTAATACATTGTAAAGTTATATGTGATTCAATGTAATATAAACAAGATAATGATAGTAACAATTTTTTTAATTAAAAAAAAAGAAAGAAGGGACAGAATAAAGATAAGAAGAAATGGAGGAGTAAACATCTTAAATGACTTAAAACCTCCCTTGCTCTGGGAACACCAGATGGTATAGTGGTTATATCACTGGACTCCCACATGGTCAACCATGGTTCGAGTGCTGGACCCAGAGGCTTGAAACTCATGCCAGGTGTGTGTGTGTGTGTGTGTGTGTGTGTGTGTGTGTGTGCCCAAAATCCCAAGAGGAGACTGGAAGAGAAGGGATTATGGCATGGCCATCTCTCCTGGGGAATGATTTCTTGCTTTCTGTTTCTCTGTCTTTCCAGTGAGCACATGGGGCCTATAGCAAAAATTTCTCTTAAAAAAAAAAAACAACAACAAAAAACCCAACTTCCATTGCTTTCCACATAAAGGCAACTCTCCTCATCAAGGCTTATAACATCTGTACAATATTATAAGCTCTTTTCCATTTTCTTTTAGCACATGTCATTTCTTAAGGTTCACATGTGCTTAGGCACTGTGATGGTCAGTTTTATGGGTCATCTGGGTTGGGCCACAGTACCAGATGTGTGATCTAACATGATTCTGGACATTTCTGTGAGGGTTTTCTAGATGAGATTAACTTCTAAATCGGTGGACTTTGAGTAAAGTAGATTGCTCTTCATAATGTGGATAAGTCTCATTCATTGAGTCAAAGGCCTGAATAGAATAAAAGTCTGACTTTCTGCCAGCAGTCTTCAGACTAGTACTGCCGCATTAGTTCCTTCCTGGGTCTCCAGCCCGGTGGCCTACTATGAAGATTTTGGACTTGCCAGGCTCTATACTTGAGTGATGCAATTCCTTAAAATAAATCTATTTCCAAATATATACACACCCTACTGGTTCTGCTTCTCTGGAGAACCCTGAATAACACAGGTGAATTAAAAAGTGAAGCTAGGTTGTCTACAAATTTCCAAAGTTAGGTAAGTCATTCTATCACACCTACTACACAACAAGAGATAAGAACTTCATATAGCAAGCAACAAAGAAATGTTTAAGATTTTTATGAAAGAGAGGGAATATGACAAAAATTATGATTTGGCTGTCTGAAAACTAGTATTATCCTCCCCTCCATGAATTGCATCTTCTATTAAGTCTAAAAATGCCAAAGCACCCAATTACTCAGCTGCTTTTGCAAGTAGTTAAAATTACCTGAGGAGGACTCTCTCTTCATGGAAAAAAGACAAAATGCAAAAGTATTCCTGAAACTTTTTGTCCTTCCTGGAATATAGAAGTAAAGTCTACAGGTGCAGCAGCCATCTTGCATTCACGTACCAACCACCATGAAGGTAAGGCCAGCCCCAGTGGTGTGGTGGTGAAGGTGATTGGATCCCACGCGGCGGCCAACTGCATAGTTCATGTCCCATGTTCATGTCCCTGGCGGCTTGGAAAACACACTGGGTGCATGTGCATATGTACCCAAAATCTTTAAAGGAGAATGGAGAAGGGATTGTGGCATGGCCATTCCACCTAGGGGCTGTTTACTCACTTTCCCTCTCTCTTTCTTTCTGTCTCTCTCCAGCAAGTGCATACCACCCTGCAGCAAATTAAAAACAAAAACCAAATAAACAACAACAAAAAACTACATACTAAGTGAAGGGTGAAGGTCTATACTAAAGATTGTAGAACAAAAAGAAGGAAACTGGGACCTTGGAAGCAATTCAAAGCCATTGTACCTACCCTTAGATTTAGTAATGTATGAGACAGCTCTGCTATTTACACACGAACATGTTATTTTCTGATACAGTTCATACAGTAGAACGACCAGAAATGGAGGAGTAAACATCTTAAATGACTTAAAACCTCCCTTGCTCTGGGAACACCAGATGGTATAGTGGTTATATCACTGGACTCCCACATGGTCAACCATGGTTCGAGTGCTGGACCCAGAGGCTTGAAACTCATGCCAGGTGTGTGTGTGTGTGTGTGTGTGTGTGAGTGTGTGCGAACAAAACCCGTGTGTGTGTGCCCAAAATCCCAAGAGGAGACTGGAAGAGAAGGGATTATGGCATGGCCATCTCTCCTGGGGAATGATTTCTTGCTTTCTGTTTCTCTGTCTTTCCAGTGAGCACATGGGGCCTATAGCAAAAATTTCTCTTAAAAAAAAAAAACAACAACAAAAAACCCAACTTCCATTGCTTTCCACATAAAGGCAACTCTCCTCATCAAGGCTTATAACATCTGTACAATATTATAAGCTCTTTTCCATTTTCTTTTAGCACATGTCATTTCTTAAGGTTCACATGTGCTTAGGCACTGTGATGGTCAGTTTTATGGGTCATCTGGGTTGGGCCACAGTACCAGATGTGTGATCTAACATGATTCTGGACATTTCTGTGAGGGTTTTCTAGATGAGATTAACTTCTAAATCGGTGGACTTTGAGTAAAGTAGATTGCTCTTCATAATGTGGATAAGTCTCATTCATTGAGTCAAAGGCCTGAATAGAATAAAAGTCTGACTTTCTGCCAGCAGTCTTCAGACTAGTACTGCCGCATTAGTTCCTTCCTGGGTCTCCAGCCCGGTGGCCTACTATGAAGATTTTGGACTTGCCAGGCTCTATACTTGAGTGATGCAATTCCTTAAAATAAATCTATTTCCAAATATATACACACCCTACTGGTTCTGCTTCTCTGGAGAACCCTGAATAACACAGGTGAATTAAAAAGTGAAGCTAGGTTGTCTACAAATTTCCAAAGTTAGGTAAGTCATTCTATCACACCTACTACACAACAAGAGATAAGAACTTCATATAGCAAGCAACAAAGAAATGTTTAAGATTTTTATGAAAGAGAGGGAATATGACAAAAATTATGATTTGGCTGTCTGAAAACTAGTATTATCCTCCCCTCCATGAATTGCATCTTCTATTAAGTCTAAAAATGCCAAAGCACCCAATTACTCAGCTGCTTTTGCAAGTAGTTAAAATTACCTGAGGAAGACTCTCTCTTCATGGAAAAAAGACAAAATGCAAAAGTATTCCTGAAACTTTTTGTCCTTCCTGGAATATAGAAGTAAAGTCTACAGGTGCAGCAGCCATCTTGCATTCACGTACCAACCACCATGAAGGTAAGGCCAGCCCCAGTGGTGTGGTGGTGAAGGTGATTGGATCCCACGCGGCGGCCAACTGCATAGTTCATGTCCCATGTTCATGTCCCTGGCGGCTTGGAAAACACACTGGGTGCATGTGCATATGTACCCAAAATCTTTAAAGGAGAATGGAGAAGGGATTGTGGCATGGCCATTCCACCTAGGGGCTGTTTACTCACTTTCCCTCTCTCTTTCTTTCTGTCTCTCTCCAGCAAGTGCATACCACCCTGCAGCAAATTAAAAACAAAAACCAAATAAACAACAACAAAAAACTACATACTAAGTGAAGGGTGAAGGTCTATACTAAAGATTGTAGAACAAAAAGAAGGAAACTGGGACCTTGGAAGCAATTCAAAGCCATTGTACCTACCCTTAGATTTAGTAATGTATGAGACAGCTCTGCTATTTACACACGAACATGTTATTTTCTGATACAGTTCATACAGTAGAACGACCAAAGTTCTCTTCTAGAAGATAAATTGCCTTGAGGAAAAGGCCTGGAGGCAGAAGAGCAGTGATCACCAAGCTTTTGCAGGAGCCGAAGAAAAAGACAGTTTGGCTTTGAAAGATTTAATAATGAAGAAAAGGCAAATTATCACAATTTTTTGTCAAGTTCATAAATGTACTCCATCATTCTTATGAAAACTGTATAACTAAGCAATTGCCAAATATTTTAAATTAAAAAATTACTCCCAGATAAAACAAGGAATCTCCCTGATCTCAGCTGGAAAAACCCAAGAGCAAAACAAAACAAAACAAAAACCTCAATCATGTGACAGAGAATGTCATTTTATTGCTGCTCTGAGAGTATACCTAATTACTCAATCATGCCAATTAAACAGGAAGTTCACCTGCTGACAAACAGCTATCTTGGGATATTTCAGAATAAACTGCAGAAATAATTGGATTTTCTAATCAATATTAAATTCATCATAATATAAAGCTGCTACTTTCTTCCATTTAGATATAGTACTTTTTCTTATAATGCTTAAATCCTTTCCTTAGTGGCAAAAATCTCATGGTTAAGGAGATTAAATAATAACTTTGGGCACCAGCAGGTGGTGTGGTGATTAAGAGCACTGGACTCCCACATGGCTGATTGCAGTTCGAGTCTCAGACCCAGCAGCTTACTTTCCCTCCCTCTCTCTTGCTCTCTCACTCTGTCCCTCTCTGGTCAAATTAAAATAAATAAATAAAGTTCAATAAAGTAATTCTCTTTTTTTCTTTTTCTTTTCTTTTTTTTTTTTGAGAGGTTTTTTGCTATGAGGCGCGTGCGCTCACGAGACAGAGACAGAAAGCGAGAAATCACCCCCCAGGGGGGATGGCCACGCCACAATCCTTTCTCCTCCATTCTCCTCTCGGGATCTTGGGTACACACACACAGGCACCCAGCGTGAGTTTTAAGCCACTGGGTCCAGGACACAAACTGCGGTCAACTACATGGGAGTCCAGCGACATAGCCATTATGCTAACTGCTGGTCACTCAATAAAGTAATTCTTAAAAAAAAAAAAAAAAGAATAACTTTTGTCAGTTACAGTGGTCATCCTGTCCAAAGTATCATTTTCATAAGCTCTCTTTTTTCTTTTTTTTTTTTGCCCCCACCCTCCACCCCTACTCCTTTCTTAATCTCTCTTAACTATCCATTAAAAGTATAAACATTCTACTTTGACTGAAACCTTGGAGTTTATCTTCTAAATATCATAACTCCATTTTCTATATAAATTGCAAAGATGACTTATTATAGCACTATTTTTATAATTATTCTTGAAGCATTCTGCTAATAATATATGAATGAAAAAGTACAAAACTCATGGAAATTGTTGTGCTTTCTAAAATTATTTTCTTTATTTTGGGGACATGCAGTTAGTGTAATGGCTATGTTGCTGGACTCCCAGGTAGTTGGCCACAGTTCGAGTCCCAGACCTGGTGGCTAAAACTCACGCCGGGTGCATGTGCGTGCGTGCCCAAGATCCCGAGAGGAGAATGGAGGAGAAGGGATTGCAGCATGGCCATCTTCACTGGGAGGTGATTTCTCGCTTTCTGTCTCTCTGTCTCTCTCTGTCTTTCTGGCAAGCGCACACGCCCTATAATGAAAACCTCTCCAAAAAAAAATGATTTTCTTTATTTTGATATAACACTCATGTCCATGTTCTCTGCTTAGAAGTGCCACTTTGTTTATTTATTTATTTATTATTAGAGAGATCTGTGCTATAAGGTGCATGCACTCACCAGAGAGACAGAGACAGACAGAGTGACCGAAAGCAAAATACCATCCCCTTCAGGAGAGAAGGCCATGCTGCAAATCCTTCTCCTCCATTTTCCTCTCGGGATTTTGGGCATGTACACACATGTACTCAGTGTGAATTTCAAGTCTCTGGGTCTGGTACTCGAACCATGGTCAGCCATGTGGGAGTCCAGTGTTGTAACCATTATGTCATCTGCTGGTCCCTAGAAGTGATCATTTTAAAGGGTTCATGACATTTCTCTGCTCAGCCCCCTTCACTGACTCTCCGTCTCAGAGTAAAACCCAGATTCATTTCTGTGACTGCCAGGCCTTGCCTGATCAGACCCCTGCTATTCTCTCTGCTTTCTCCTGCAATTCTTCCCTTCCCTCACACTGTGTGCCCGCCTTGGCCTCCTGGCCAGGTATGTTCTAGACGAGGCCTTTGCACTTGCAGTTCCCTTTGTCTGGAATGCTTCTGTCCCAGCATCCACCATTACTTCAGATCTTTACTTAGTATCATCTCAGAACTTACTTGAATGTGTAGACCCTAGCTCTTCTTTTTCCGGTCTTATTTTTCTCCTTAACACTTAACACCATCTAACTGACAATAAGTTTTTCTCTTTGAATCTCTTGTATATTTCCCCTCCTAACAGAAGTTCCAAGAGGCCAGGGATTTTTTTTTTTTTTTTTTTTGAGAGGTTTTTGCTATAGGGCGTGTGCGCTCACCGGAAAGACAGGGAGAGACAGAGAGACAGAAAGCGAGAAATCGCCCCCCGGGGGGATGGCCATGCCGCAATCCCTTTTCCTCCATTCTCCTCTCAGGATCTTGGGCACGCATGCACACATGCCTGGCATGAGTTTAAGCCACTGGGTCTAGGACTCAAACCGCGGTCAACTACATGGGATCCAGCGCTGACATAGCCATTACGCTAACTGTTGGTTCCAAGGCCAGGGATTTTTACTGTTCTGTTCACCGCTGTATCCCAAACAATAGAGCAGAGTCTCACATATAGTTAGTTGGCCCTTAGAACACCACTGATTAGGCGTAACTTTGTTTTTCACGTCAGATGTCTCGTAGGCCCACATCCATTCACTTACGATTTCCTGAAGTGCCAAAGATCATTCCTAAAATTCCAGGTACGGTTAGTATGTCTCTCGGTCACTGCAGTCAGGCCCCTGAAGTTCCTTTGCTTAGGGTTTCAGCTAATCAACATCAAGGGGGTCTGTGTGACCCCTGGAAGCCCAAGCCCAGAATATCAGAATCCTCTTCAGACCAGTGTGCTAACTGTAAGGAGCATGAGAAGTTGGAGGAACGGAATGACTGCCTGTGTGGATACAGCACTGATGACGCTGCGCTGGTTTCTGGCAAAAATGGGAGTAGCTGTCTATAAAGCTTGATGGATTATCTTAAGAAGTCACATATCCTTCCTGTTTCATTCTTTAGGATCAATTAAATGGAAAAATGTATTTTCATATTAATAAATCCAAGTACTTTTGAGTTCTAAATCAAAGCACTCAGGAAGTATAATCTATCAAAGTGTAGTTTAGTTGTTCAAACACAAGCCAAAACTAAATTTCTCATTCACTTAAAGTATAAGTCGTATCCTATTACTGTGGAACAATTTCATGGAAAAAAATGTTTTCTTTCTTTCTTTTTTCTATTACCAAAGGGCACATGCACTCACCAGAATGAGAAACATAAAGCACCTGCCAATGGGGTATGGTCACGCTGCAATCGTTTTCCCTCCATTTCTCCATCTCATCAGGATTTGGGCCATGCATAAATATATAGATGCCTTCCAAGTTGCTTGGAGTCGGGCTCAAACCATAGTCAGCCATGTGGGAACTGACTTCTAATGCACAGTGCTTAACTACAGTGTTACAGGGCTGGCCCAATTTTTTTTTTTTTTTTTGGAGAGATTTTCACTGTAGGGCGCGTGCGCTCGCCAGACAGAGAGAGACATAGAGACAGAAAGCGAGAAATCACCCCCCGGGGGGATGGTCACGCCGCAATCCCTTCTCCTCGATTCTCCTCTCGGGATCTTGGGCACGCACGCACACGCGCCCGGCGTGAGTTTTAAGCCACCAGGTCCGGGACACGAACCGTGGTCGACTACGTGGGAGTCCAGCAACATAGCCATTACGCTAACTGCTGGTTCCCAGGGCTGGCCCAATTTTATGAAAATTTGAAAGACACATGTCTAGTTGTTGTAGATATAGAAATTCGTGGCCATTTAGCTTAGTGAGAACTTCTCAGGATCACTACTGTAAAATCAAACTAGTGACCTTGAGTTTGTGGGAAATAGCTTTTTTCCAAGAGAAGGTAAAAAGATATAACCAACTTCTTATTTGCAAAATACACAATAATATAAGACTATAGTTAGAGTGAAATATAACTGAAAAAGTAAATATGAAAATTCGTAGACATACTTAGAGTGTTTCATGAGAGTGTTGTAAAATGACCTTAGTGGCCAAAATACTGGATTGTAATAGATGACTCTAAAAAGTGGCACAGACTTTTATTCAGCTTTTGTATGGCATCTTGATGCAAATGCAACAAACTAGTCATTTAAATCGGTGGAAGATAAATAATCCATTTTAAGTTTTATGCTTTTAATGAAAAAGTTACATTCAGATCGACTTGGATTTTTAACTTGAAAAAGCTCAGCCCAGTAAAAGTCGCCTGTGTAATTGACAGTGAACCAAATACCATCTTTATTAATCTATATTTGGGAATTGCTTATCTTTTTTATTCCAAGTTTTTGTTTGTTTCTTGTTTTTGTTTTTATTCAAGATAGAGCACGTGTGCACAAATGAGAGTCAGACAGGAGAGATGAGCCCTCTCCACAGGGTCTGGTCATGCCATGACCCCCTTCCTCCAGTCTCCAGCCTATCGAATCTTGGCACATTATGTGCATGCCTGGCATAGTACAGGCTGACAGGGTCAGGGATCAGACTGTAGTCACAATATGGGATCCAGTTTTTCTTTCTTTCTTTCCTTTTTTTTTTTTTTTAAGGTTCTTGCCATAGGGTGCATGTATTCGCCTGAGAAACAGAGATAGAGAGAGGAAAAGTGAGAAATTAATCCTCAGGTGGGATGGCCATGCCACAATCCATTCTTCTCCATTTTCCTCTCAGGATTTTGGTTATACACACATGCCTGGTGTGATTTTCAAGCCACAGGATCAGGGACTCAACTGTGGTCAGCCATGTAGGTGCACAAATGAGAGTCAGACAGGAGAGATGAGCCCTCTCCACAGGGTCTGGTCATGCCATGACCCCCTTCCTCCAGTCTCCAGCCTATCGAATCTTGGCACATTATGTGCATGCCTGGCATAGTACAGGCTGACAGGGTCAGGGATCAGACTGTAGTCACAATATGGGATCCAGTTTTTCTTTCTTTCTTTCCTTTTTTTTTTTTTTTTTAAGGTTCTTGCCATAGGGTGCATGTATTCGCCTGAGAAACAGAGATAGAGAGAGGAAAAGTGAGAAATTAATCCTCAGGTGGGATGGCCATGCCACAATCCATTCTTCTCCATTTTCCTCTCAGGATTTTGGTTATACACACATGCCTGGTGTGATTTTCAAGCCACAGGATCAGGGACTCAACTGTGGTCAGCCATGTAGGAGTCCAATGTTTTAACCATTTACTACTGGCCCCATCCTGAAGATAATTTTATACAGTATATTATATTGTAGAATGTGCCCTATGGCAAAAACCTAAAAAAAAAAAATTCTTGAGACCAGCAGATGGTGTACGTCACTGGACTCCCACATAGTCAACTGAGGTTCAAGTCACAGACCCGCATCTTGGAACTCACACCAGGCATGTGTGCATGAGTGCCCAAAATCTTGAGAGAAGAATGGAGGGGAAAGGATTGTGGTGTGGCCATCCTCCTCGGGGGTGATTTCCCACTTTCTATCTCTCTCTGTCTCTCTGGCAAGCACACGTGTCAAATAGCAAAAAATCTCTCCAAAAAATTATTTTTAAAATCTTCAGGCTATATGTATAAGACATATATGAAACATAAATGAATTTCATCTTTAACCTTTGGTAAAAATCCCAAAATATCTCATGATATGCAAATGTTCTTTTCCTTTTTTTTAAAGAGAGATTTTTGCTATAGGATGCAGAGTGGGAGTGGGAGTCCAGCAATGTAACCATTATGCCATCTGCTGGTCCCAATATGCAAATATTCTAAAATTGGAAAATTAAAAATTTGAAATACTTCTGGTTTTGAGCATATTGGATGAGAGATAGTCAGCTGTAGTAATGACAGCCTGGACTCCTGTGACGTCTGAATATGAGGCACTAAGCCAAGACCTCCCATTTTGGCTAAGAGAAATAGTAAGACAGGGAGTAGCAAACGCTTTACTTCATGGAAAAGTCTGGGGCAGGATCCTTTCACTTCATTAATGTGAAAGAGCAAAATCCTAGACAGGGAACATTAGAAAATAATAAGAATGAACACATATAATAGAAAATGTAGAAGAAAGAAAGCACTAATTTTTTTAAAAAGCAAAAAGACAAAGCTAGCTATAATGGGGAAATTCTCTTGGTAAGCCTCACTAATTTGGCTTAATTACTGTGAATAACAGTGCAAATAATGATATTTTTGAAGTATATTCTTTCATTCATTCATCAATAAATCACACAAACCAACAATTATTAGATATCAACTGTGTGCAAAAGGGTTAGTCACAAAAATCCCAAGAGAAAATGAAAATGCTTCAGCCCTCAAAGATCACATTGTAGTTTCCTTTCAAGTACCTGAAGTAACAGAATCAGCCTTGGTAAAGCATTGCTTAGAAAAGGTCCTTGATGGGCTGGCCTCATAGCCTAATGGTTAACGGATCCAGATCCCACATGGCTCATCATGATTCAAATTTCAGCCCTGGCAGCTTAAAAAACAGTCTAGGGGCACATGCATGTGTGCTCAAAATCACAACAAGATGAAGAAATGTAAGGAAATGATTACAGTATGACCACGCCCCATTGGGGCATGTTTTGTCTCTGGCAAGTATGCATGTCCTCTGGCAATTAAGACAAAAAGAAAAGAAGAGGAGAGAAAAGAAAAGAATCCATGGTATATAACTTAATTTTGTTTTTAAAAAAGAGATTTTTGCCATAGGGCACATGTGTTCACTGGAGAGACAGAAAGTGAGAAATCATGCCCCCCGCCCCCGGGGGGGATGGCGATGCCACAATCCCTTCTCCTCCAGTCTCCTCTTGGTATTTTGGGCACACACGCATAAGTGCCCCATATGAATTTCAAGCTGCTGAGTCCAGGATTCAAACCACAGTCAGTCATGTGGGAGTCCAGTGACGTAACCACTATACCATCTGTGGGTCCTAGTATATACTTACTTTTAATACTCAAACTGCACTAAGACATTAGGGACCTTCTGTGCACTATTCTTTTACTTCAAAAATAAATGTTCCTTCCTGCATTATAATAAAGTTACAAATTTCCTACATTTAGCATTTACCTTGCTTCTAATTTTATATTATTATAAGTAACATTGCAACAAATGTCTTCATAAACATAGGATCCCATATTTTAAATTACTTCCTTATTCTAGTTGGAAATGGGCTCATTGGTCAAGAGGCTTTCATAGCTATGGGACCAGCAGTTAGCGTAATGGCTATGTCGCTGGACTCCCACGTAGTTGACCGCGGTTCGCGTCCTGGACCTGGTGGCTTAAACTCACGCTGGGCGCGTGTGCGTGCGTGCCCGAGAGGAGAATGGAGGAGAAGGGATTGCGGGGTGGCCATCCCCCCTGGGGGGTGATTTCTTGGTTTCTGTCTCTCTGTCTCTCTCTCTGTCTGTCTGGCGAGTGCACACGCCCTATAGCAGAAACCTCTTCAAAAAGAAAAAAAGGCTTTCATTGCTAAATCATCTTTGGAGTAGCGCCAAATTGCTTTCTAAAAGGGCTGCACTAATTTGTGATACTATGAGCAATGCATGACAGTAATAAGAGAAGCAGTTTTATATTCTCATCACATGGTCTCACTTTATAATTAAGACTTTTGGAGTTTTTAAGATTCAAATAATAAGAGATTATATGAAAACAGGTACTCATTTTACACAATAAGGCCTTTTGCGTGTGATTTTCATAGAAACAAAAAATCTAATGCTACAATTCAGGCGTGGTGGTTAAAGGAGCTGGATTCCCATAAGGCTGGCTTCGGTTCGAGTCCCAGACCTGGAAGCTTGCTTTCTCGCTTTCCCTTTCTCTCTCTCTCTGTCTCTGTCTGGTCAAATTAAAAAAAAGTAAAAAAAAAAGGAATTTTTTAAAAAAAAAAAAAAAAGAAAGAAAGAAAGAAGGTCACGTGAATGTGAACATACCGTACCTTCTCACTTTTCCCCTATACCTCATCAGGACACTTGATTAATGGACTTTAAAGGCAAATCTTATCTTGACTAAAATAAATGTATTTGAAAACATTTCTAGGAAATTGTAGTTTCATATATCTTTCAGTGTTCCCATTTTTTATTATAAAATGAGAAGGTTGATATTTTGGGGAAAATATTAACTTCAAGACATATAGTAGAACAACACTAAAGAGTATGTAGCAAAATTTTTGACGGCACATGCATAAAGCAAAATGACATCCTTCTGGAGAAAAATATGAATTTTAAAGTTCACAAGCTATTCCTGTGAACCCTTTAGAGTTACTTTGTTTGACTTTGTCTTTATCAGAGTAATTTAAAAGTTTAGAAGGAAACTACAGCTCACCAAACATTGAATTAGAAAGAAAATTAATTTCTAGCCATCGTTCTTCAGATTCTATAAGGAGATAACTGACAGTCATATTTTTTGTTTTAGGTCATTAATGTTTCAAGCCTATATTCAACCTCCTTGTACTGGTTGGTGCTGACTTTTCCCAGAGAAAAGCGGAATTTATGTCAAACAGAAAATAAGCTGCCAATACCAGGGAGTTAAATTTTCAAATAAACCAATAAACAAACAAATAGAATGGTTGAATTCAGAGTAATACATGCAAGTACCCTTGGCAATAGAATATGAGCTAAGAACATTTTGGGTTAGGTAGTACGTGGTCAGACAAACACCAGTGTCCTTGTGTGGCCAACTGGCCAGAATAGATTACAACTGCCCCATAAAATCAGGCCCACACTGGGACCAGCAGTTAGCATAATGGCTATGTTGCTGGACTCCCATGTAGTCGACCGTGGTTTGAGTCCCAGACCCGGTGGCTTAAACTCATGCCAGGCACATGTGCGTGTGCACCCAAGATCCCAAGAGGAGAATGGAGGAGTAGGGATTGTGACATGGGCATCCCCCCAAGGGGGTGATTTCTCGCTTTCTGTGTCTCTGTCTCTCTCTGTCTTTCTGGTGAGCACACACACCCTATAGCAAAAATCTCTCAAGAAAACCAAAATCAGGCCCTCATCATTGCCATAGGTATATGGCTTTTTAATACATTCCCTGATCTTAAAAATCTGTAAATATTGGGACCAGCAGTTAGCGTAATGGCTATGTCGCTGGACTCCCATGTAGTCAACTGCGGTTCGCATCCCGAACCCGGTGGCTTAAAACTCACGGCGGGCGCGTGTGCGTGCGTGCCCAAGATCCCGAGAGGAGAATGGAGGAGAAGGGATTGCAGTGATTTTTCGTTTTCTGTCTCTCTGTCTCTGTCTGTCTGGCGAGCGCACGTGCCCTATAGCAAAAACCTCTCCAAAAAAAGAAAAAAAAAATCTATAAATATTAATTTCTGTATATTACATTGCTATTAGGAGGTCACTGCATATTTCTAATGCCAGACTGCCAGGGTTTCAATCCCAGCTCTGCCATACACTAGCTTTGTGACTTCAGGCTCATTACCCTTTCATACCACAACTTCTCCATCTATGAAGAGGGACAATAACTTAACTCACAGAGTTGTTGGGAAGATTAAATGAGTTTTTTTAGGTCCAGTCTCATGACAGAGTGATAACATACTCTCAGGAGAAGCTGGATCCCACACAGTGACCAGTGTTCGAATCCCTGTAATAGTCATCTGAGACTCACCAGGACTGTGCACCAGTGCCCAAGATTTAAAGAGCTGTAAAACAGGAAGAAGGGGATTGTGGAGGGTGTTCCTCTCTCTCTCTCTTTCCCCCCTCTTCAACATGCACACACACATGCTCCATAATTGTGAATAAAGAAAAGTTTTTTTTTTTGAGAGGTTTTTCACATAGGGTGGGTGTGCTCACCAGAAAGACAGAGAGAGACAGAGAGACAGAATGTGAGAAATCACTTCCCCGGGGGGGAGGGGGGATGGCCACGCTGCAATCCCTTCTCCTCCATTCTTCTCTCAAGATCTTGGGCATGTATGTACACATGCCCAGTGGGAGTTTAAGCCACCAGGTCCAGGACTTGAACTGTGGTTGACTACATGGAAGTCCAGTAACATAGCCATTACGCCATCTGCTGGTCCCAGAAAATAATTTTTTAAAAAATCAGTTATGGGCTGGTCCTATAACCTAGTGGTTAAGTGCTATGCATCAAAAACTAAATCCCACATGGCTGACAACAATTCAAATCCTGGCCCTGGTGACTTGAAAAGCATGCCAGGTGTGTGCGCATACATTTTCCAAATTCTGACAGGATGGATAAGTAGAGGAAAAAGAATTATGGTGTGACTACACCCCTTTGTGGGATGCTTTCTTTCTTTCTCTCTCTCTCTCTAAGCACGCATGCCCACTGTCAATACCAAAAAGAATTAATACATGCAAAGCCTTAAAATACTACCTGGTACATAATAGTAACTATTTGGGTGATTGCTACTATTATTAGTATCATGATTATTATGTTTATTATACTGCTACCTAAATTTAAGTAAAGCTTTATAGTTCTTATTAGGGAATCCAAAAGGTGAAGTGAACACTTCTACAAATATAATGTACATTTCCCAGGGCACAGTAATTTGGACCCAGAAATATATTCTTGCAATAAGTTACACAGAATGCATGCATAGAAGTGGGGAAATTTTAGTGAGTCATTTCTGTTTTTGAATTCTAAATACACCACTAAGTTACTAGGTGACTCTGGGATACCATTTCAACCTCTCTAAGCCTTTAGAATGAGACTAATAATATCAGATAAGATAACCAAGAAGCAGATAAGATAATGAACGTGAGGTGCCTGGCAGGACCTCAGCCTACTTCAAAGAACTCAGGTACTGGGAACAGCAGATGGCGTAATGGTTACATCACTAGACTCCCACATGGTAAACTGCAGTTCGAGTCCCAGACAAGGCAGTTTATTTCCCTTTCTCTCTCTCTCTCTGTGTGTCTCTCTGGTCAAATTAAAAAAAAAAATCATAACAAATGGAATTAAATAAATAATACTTCTTTGCAAAAAATGGGAAAGTGTGGGCTGGCACTGCAGTGCAGCAGTTACTGGAGTTAGATCAGTCAACTGCTATTTAAATCCCAGCCTGGAGGCTTGACAAACATGCCTGGTGTGTGTGCATGTGTACCTCAAATCCTGACAGAATGGAGAAGTGGAGAAGGGATTGCAGTGTGACTATGCTCCACCAAGAGGTTCTCTCTCTTTAGTGAATACACATGCCCTATGGCAGTGAAAAAAGAAAAAGTGTGAGTCTTTTTTTGTTTTAAAAATTTACTATAGAGTATACTTGCTGGAGACAGAGAGATGGAAAGCCAAGAAAGCACCCACGCACACACCCGGAGTTGGCCATGCTACAATCCCTTCTTGTTCATTCTTCTCTTGGAATTTTGGGCACATATGTACACATGCCCAGCACATTTTCAAGCTGCCGCATCTAGGACTCACAATGCTCAGCCTGCCATGTGGGATCCACCTGCCTTAACCACTACACCACCGGCAGACCCAGTGACTTAAAAAAGTCTCCTTTGTTTTGTTTTTTTTTTTTTTGAGAGTTTTTTGCTATAGGGCGTGTGCGCTCACCAGACAGACAGAGAGAGACAGAAAGACAGAAAGCAAGAAATCACCCCCCAGGGGGGATGGTTACACTGCAATCCCTTCTCCTCTGTTCTTCTCTCGGGATCTTGGGCAGGCATGCCCACGCGCCCGGTGTGAGTTTTAAGCCACAGGGTCCAGGACGCGAACCACGGTTGACTACGTGGGAGTCCAGCGACATAGCCATTATGCTAACTGCTGGTCCCAAAAAAGTCTCCTATTTTTAAGACTAAAACTCTAGAAATCTATATTGCAAAACCTACATGTTAGAGATTTATTCCACTTGGAACAAAAAGAAAAAAGATAATTAGATGTAGGCATAATAAAGCTAGCTTCTAATAATGAGCAGTCTACATTGATCTTCAGTTTCCAGAATGCTTTGCTGTCCCCCCAGGTCCCTGGCCTCTGCACCCTGCAAGGTAGGTACTCTGAGAACACTGAGGAGAAGCAAGGAGGGCTGAGGGAGTATCCCTGTATTGCAAACATGAAATGTAACTTCCAGGACTTGCTCCTGCTTAAGTGTGCACACTGCCCCAGCTGCAGCAGGGCCTTCCTCTTCCGCCCAGCAGGCAAGCAAGCCACCAGAATGCAGGCCCAAGACAACTGCTAACTGAAAGCCTGGTATGTTAGATACCACTGGTAATTAGTATTGTATCAGTTTGTAAAAAGTCCACGATTTTTAGAAATGAATATTAACATATGTATAGGTCGAAATACATATGAGATTTTCTTAAAACACTTTAGCAAAGGAGAAAAAAGAGAAGGACACATAAAACATATATGAGGGGACTTTAAAAGTTTGTGGAAAATGTAAGCCAAGTACAAGTTTATTTTAATGCCCAAAATATTGAAATCATGCATAGTTTTTCATCATACAATTTTCTATGAACTTTTAAAAGACTTCCTTGTATGGCAAAACCTTGATAACTGTTTGATCAAGATGATGGAGGGGCCAGTAGGTGGCATGGTGGTTAAGGATGCTCAACTCCCACATGGCTGACCACAGTTTTAAGTCCTGGACCTGGTGGCTGTCTCTCTCTCTCTCTCTCTCATTCTGTCCCTCTTTTATCAAATCTAAATACATAAATAAGTAAAGTTAAATAAGATCATTCTTTTTTAAAAAAAGAAAAAAAGATAATAGGTGTTGAGAAGCCAGCTGGTGGTGTGGTAGTTGAATGTGCTGGACTCCCACATAGCCAACCATGGTTCGAGTCCTAAACCTGCCAGCTTGTTTTCTCACTTTTCCCTCTCTCGTTCTCTTGCTCTGTCCCTCTCTGGTCAAATTTAAATAAATAAATAAATAAATATACATGAAATAATTCTAAAAAAAAGGCGATGGATATTGAGAAGAAGACAGTCTTCCATGGGAGCTGAGATCTAGTGCTTTCAGGGGATAAGAGAAATGAAGATTTTCTGCTAAGAAGTCACCCTGGAGAAGCAAAAAGGGCAGGTCTTCAGAAGAAGACTGAGTCCTCCATGGGAGTTGAGATCTAGATCTTTCAGCGAATAAGAGAAATGAAGACTTTCTGCTGAGTTGTCACCCTGGTAGAGCCCCCTCTATCCTTCTCTCTGTCATTCTCTCTTTCTGCCTTTCTGTCTTTTCATTTTTAAAATTTTTCTTTTTAAACATTTTTTTTTCAGGTAAAGTATTTTCTTGGCTCTGAAATCCTCCTTCACCTTGCTAATAATCCCCTTTCCCTGCCATTTAGGAGAGGCAAAAAGAGCAGGTCTTCAGAAGAAGATTGAATCCTCCACGAGAGCTGAGATTTAGTGCTTTCGTGCCACACAGTTTTCATGTTTTAAAGTAAGTAAGTAAATAATTTTTTATTGTTTTTTCTTTTTCTCTCTCTCTTTATCCATTTTCTTATCCTTTTTCCTTTACCTCATCACTTTGCTGCTCAGCCTCCATGCACTGAGTGTCTAGACAGGTCTAAGTGATATGTAGCCACACATCCAAGTACTATTAGAGTCAACATATTCCTCAATTCCTACTGAATCTGCAGTACAAAGTAAGATAAATGGAATGGCAAAGAGTTTGCAAATCGCCTCACCCTGCATGCCTCTGGTCACTCAAACTGAACTAGAAATTAGGAAGAAACGAATAACCCATCAGTTGACTAGAAATCACCACAGAGGCATGAGAAATAAGAGAAACCAAGAAAATACCTCTCCCCCAAGGGAAAAGAATAACTCCTCTTCATCCACAGACAGTACAATGGAACTCACAGAGATGCCTGATAAAGAATTTAGAATTTTCATAGTGACAAAGCTAACAGGGATAGAAGAGAAGAGAGACAATGAACTGCAGAGAAAAAGAACCAATGAGTTCCAGGAGGTGAGGAAGTTCTTGCAAAAGTTGAAAAGGAAATACACACCATAAAAAAAGAATCAAGTGGAACTGTTGGAGATGAAGGCCATAATACAGGAAGTTAAAACCCCCCATGAATGAATTAAAAGCAGACTAGATCATACAGAAAATTACATTGCAGATGTAGAAGACAGCTTAAAAAAGTCTCCTTTGTTTTGTTTTTTTTTTTTTTGAGAGTTTTTTGCTATAGGGCGTGTGCGCTCACCAGACAGACAGAGAGAGACAGAAAGACAGAAAGCAAGAAATCACCCCCCAGGGGGGATGGTTACACTGCAATCCCTTCTCCTCTGTTCTTCTCTCGGGATCTTGGGCAGGCATGCCCACGCGCCCGGTGTGAGTTTTAAGCCACAGGGTCCAGGACGCGAACCACGGTTGACTACGTGGGAGTCCAGCGACATAGCCATTATGCTAACTGCTGGTCCCAAAAAAGTCTCCTATTTTTAAGACTAAAACTCTAGAAATCTATATTGCAAAACCTACATGTTAGAGATTTATTCCACTTGGAACAAAAAGAAAAAAGATAATTAGATGTAGGCATAATAAAGCTAGCTTCTAATAATGAGCAGTCTACATTGATCTTCAGTTTCCAGAATGCTTTGCTGTCCCCCCAGGTCCCTGGCCTCTGCACCCTGCAAGGTAGGTACTCTGAGAACACTGAGGAGAAGCAAGGAGGGCTGAGGGAGTATCCCTGTATTGCAAACATGAAATGTAACTTCCAGGACTTGCTCCTGCTTAAGTGTGCACACTGCCCCAGCTGCAGCAGGGCCTTCCTCTTCCGCCCAGCAGGCAAGCAAGCCACCAGAATGCAGGCCCAAGACAACTGCTAACTGAAAGCCTGGTATGTTAGATACCACTGGTAATTAGTATTGTATCAGTTTGTAAAAAGTCCACGATTTTTAGAAATGAATATTAACATATGTATAGGTCGAAATACATATGAGATTTTCTTAAAACACTTTAGCAAAGGAGAAAAAAGAGAAGGACACATAAAACATATATGAGGGGACTTTAAAAGTTTGTGGAAAATGTAAGCCAAGTACAAGTTTATTTTAATGCCCAAAATATTGAAATCATGCATAGTTTTTCATCATACAATTTTCTATGAACTTTTAAAAGACTTCCTTGTATGGCAAAACCTTGATAACTGTTTGATCAAGATGATGGAGGGGCCAGTAGGTGGCATGGTGGTTAAGGATGCTCAACTCCCACATGGCTGACCACAGTTTTAAGTCCTGGACCTGGTGGCTGTCTCTCTCTCTCTCTCTCTCATTCTGTCCCTCTTTTATCAAATCTAAATACATAAATAAGTAAAGTTAAATAAGATCATTCTTTTTTAAAAAAAGAAAAAAAGATAATAGGTGTTGAGAAGCCAGCTGGTGGTGTGGTAGTTGAATGTGCTGGACTCCCACATAGCCAACCATGGTTCGAGTCCTAAACCTGCCAGCTTGTTTTCTCACTTTTCCCTCTCTCGTTCTCTTGCTCTGTCCCTCTCTGGTCAAATTTAAATAAATAAATAAATAAATATACATGAAATAATTCTAAAAAAAAGGCGATGGATATTGAGAAGAAGACAGTCTTCCATGGGAGCTGAGATCTAGTGCTTTCAGGGGATAAGAGAAATGAAGATTTTCTGCTAAGAAGTCACCCTGGAGAAGCAAAAAGGGCAGGTCTTCAGAAGAAGACTGAGTCCTCCATGGGAGTTGAGATCTAGATCTTTCAGCGAATAAGAGAAATGAAGACTTTCTGCTGAGTTGTCACCCTGGTAGAGCCCCCTCTATCCTTCTCTCTGTCATTCTCTCTTTCTGCCTTTCTGTCTTTTCATTTTTAAAATTTTTCTTTTTAAACATTTTTTTTTCAGGTAAAGTATTTTCTTGGCTCTGAAATCCTCCTTCACCTTGCTAATAATCCCCTTTCCCTGCCATTTAGGAGAGGCAAAAAGAGCAGGTCTTCAGAAGAAGATTGAATCCTCCACGAGAGCTGAGATTTAGTGCTTTCGTGCCACACAGTTTTCATGTTTTAAAGTAAGTAAGTAAATAATTTTTTATTGTTTTTTCTTTTTCTCTCTCTCTTTATCCATTTTCTTATCCTTTTTCCTTTACCTCATCACTTTGCTGCTCAGCCTCCATGCACTGAGTGTCTAGACAGGTCTAAGTGATATGTAGCCACACATCCAAGTACTATTAGAGTCAACATATTCCTCAATTCCTACTGAATCTGCAGTACAAAGTAAGATAAATGGAATGGCAAAGAGTTTGCAAATCGCCTCACCCTGCATGCCTCTGGTCACTCAAACTGAACTAGAAATTAGGAAGAAACGAATAACCCATCAGTTGACTAGAAATCACCACAGAGGCATGAGAAATAAGAGAAACCAAGAAAATACCTCTCCCCCAAGGGAAAAGAATAACTCCTCTTCATCCACAGACAGTACAATGGAACTCACAGAGATGCCTGATAAAGAATTTAGAATTTTCATAGTGACAAAGCTAACAGGGATAGAAGAGAAGAGAGACAATGAACTGCAGAGAAAAAGAACCAATGAGTTCCAGGAGGTGAGGAAGTTCTTGCAAAAGTTGAAAAGGAAATACACACCATAAAAAAAGAATCAAGTGGAACTGTTGGAGATGAAGGCCATAATACAGGAAGTTAAAACCCCCCATGAATGAATTAAAAGCAGACTAGATCATACAGAAAATTACATTGCAGATGTAGAAGACAGAATTGCTGGACTACTAAGATCCATCACAAAGACTAAGGAAATAGTTCCCCCCAGAATGAGAATAACATATGAGAAATTGAAGATACATTTTTATGTCCAAACATCTGGATACTCAGTAACCCAGAGGGTGAAGAGACTAATAAAGGCATTGATAATCTATTCCATGAAATCCTGGAAGAAAACTTTCTAAACCTAGAGAGGCATTCAAAGATCCAGACCTAAGAAATACAAAGGACCCCAAATAGAATCAACTTAAGAAGATCTTCTCCAAGACACATTATAGCCAAATTGACCAAAACCACAGACAAAGACAAGATACTAAGATTGTGAAGGTACCTACAAAGGATATCCCATCAGGCTGAGAGCGAACCTCTCATCGGAAACAATGCAAGCAAGGAAAGAATGGGAAAATATACTCAAAGTGTTCAGCGAAAAACTATTTTGACCAAGAATACTATATCTGGCAAGATTATCCTTCATATGGGAAGAGAAGACAAGAAGATTCTCAGACAAACAAAACCTGAAAGAATTTACCAATACCAGAAAAGTTCTCCAAGAAGTTCTGAAGGGAGTGCTATCTCATGAAAACTGAAGTCAGACACACAGAAATAAGAGTTCAAAAACAACTAAGAAAAATAGCCAACTTAATGGTGGTAGGGACAAGTCTAGAATTGAACGCTATCTTCCAGAATTTAAATGGAAAGATCGGACTATGACAGAAGATAGATGAAATACATGAGTCTGAACTGGTGAAATAGAATTTTATGACTTTTGACTAATACATTTCTAAACTTCTATGCTTTGTTTTTCAGAGTTAAGGATTTTGGTCTTCTCTTGAGTTGTGGACAGGTCCATTTACCAACTATTCGAACAGAATCCTAACGTATTTCCTGGCTTTAAGTCTTAGACAAAGTTCTCTTAATGTGTGTGTGTGTGTGTTTTTAATTTATTAAAGCTAAAACTGCCTTTCTTGAAATTAAAAAATATATTTAAAAAAATACCTATTTAATGACCACAGTAAGCAATATAGCCTCAGCTAGGTGCTACTTTGTAGAATATTCATTCTACCCACAGATTTTCATGCCTAACATCAACATGTGTTCACAGACATGTCTATATCAGCTGAACTTGCTATTGAAATTATTTAGATATGGGAACGAGCAGTTAGTGTAATGGCTATGTTGCTGGACTCCCACGTAGTCGACCGTGGTTCACGTCCCAGACCCGGTGGCTTAAAACTCACACCGGGCGCGTGTGCGTGCGTGCCCAAGATCCCAAGAGGAGAATGGAGGAGAAGGGACTGCAGCGTGACCATCCCCCCTAGGGGGTGATTTCTCGCTTTCTGTCTCTATGTCTCTCTCTCTGTCTGG
>NW_006207268.1:124024-128864 GCF_000334495.1 Tupaia belangeri chinensis
AAAAAAAAAAAAGGAAGGAAGAAATTATTTAGATTAATTAAGATATTTCATAAATCAATAAAATGTGGGGAAAAAATTAAAAAGGAATGGAGAGCAACTGCAGATACCAGCGACAGTGTGGGAGGAGGGTGGAAAATGACAGAGGGTGAGAAAAAGGGGGGGAAATATGTATATATACAAAAAACAAGAAATGGAGAATTATTTGTTGACAATAACATGTATGATTAAGCCACTATACAGTGTATTCTGGATGGCAAATCATATATTATATGCTGTGATGATGTTGAGTGAAAGAACGTAAAATTAATTAATTTTTAAAAATTTTTAAAAAGTTTAATTTTCATTAAACTATTCTCTCTAATTTTTCATTCACAATAAAAAGTTTGAAAAAATTAAAAAGCTTCATATTTCTAGAAGTAATACATTATGGCCCCATATCAACCAGGTACATGACGCCTGTCTCACATTCAAGGCATCTCACGCCTTCTCCTAAAAAGTCAAGTCTCATCTGGCAATACATTTCACTGTATCCTCTGTTCTTCTTAGTCTAACAGAATAAACCTTAGAATTTCCAAACAAATATTTGTCAAACCTTGTTTATGTCGGGAAATTGCCATCTTCAACATTACCATCCGGCTCCTTCTCTAATGGACACTATGATATCAATGATTCACTCCAAAAGTGATGCTGAAAGATGAATCTAATGGCTCTCCAAAACATTATGCCAGGTGAAAGAATCCAGACAAAAAAATGATATATTATATGAGCTCATTTGTATGAAAAGTCCAAAAAAGACAAATCCATACAGGTAGTGAATTAGTTATTCTTGAGGCTGGGAGTGGAAGAAGTTTTTCTTTTTATTTTTTTAAGTTTTTTGCCATAGGGTGTGTGCACTCACCAGAGAGACAGAGAGGGAAAATGAGAAATCACCCCCCTACTCCACCAGGAGGGAAGGTCTTGCCGAAATCCTTTATCTTCCATTCTCTTCCTGGCATTTGGGTTACATATTGCATACATGCCCAGCATGAGTTTCAAACAGCGGTCAGTCATATGGAAGTCCAGTGCCTTAGCCACTACACCACCTGCTAGCCCCAAGAAAGAAGAATTTACTATACATGAGAACAGGTAATCTTACTGGGATAATAAAAATATGCTAAAACTGGATTGTATGGATGGCTTCAGAACTCAGTAAAATTACTAAAAATCATTGAATTTTTAGATATTTAATTAAACCTCACAAAATTTTTTTCAAAAAGATAAATCTTGGTATGTCAGAAACTTTAAAAATATAATGAGTATATAAAGCATTTTAAATTTTAGAGAAACTATAACTAGCACATCAAATTGTGATTTCACAATAGTGATATGTCTTTTCCAAACATTTTTTAAGTTAAAAAAGATGAACTAACTTAAACAATTCACTTAACAAAATAAAGTACATGATTACTTTAAAAAACAATAAAAACAGAAATTTTGGTAAATGTTAGTCTAGGCCATTGATTCCTAGGTGATAAAACCCCAGTAGTGTGTGTATGCGTGCTGTGTGTATGTGTGCTGTGTATGTGTGTGTGTGTGTTTTAATCTCAGGATCACAAATAAAGATTAAATGAGACAATGCTGATGAAAATGCCTTATAAATTGGCAATGCTTTTCTAACAAAAAAAAGGATATCTTGACTAAACAATGCTCTGGTTTATTTATATTTATTTGTGTGTGATTTCTGGTTTACATGTAATTGTTGTATATTTTTGTAGGGTACAGTATAGTTTTTCAAAGTGCGCATAGCGTATAATAATCAAATCGAGAATATAGACATATTCATCCTATTCAACATTGAACATCACACTATGTTGTACACATTTGGTAATAGTTCTAGTTTTTTTTTTTTTTTGGAAGTATATATTGAATTGTCAATGACTTCTGTTAAATTCTGCTATGGTATACCATTCCACTTGTTTACATGCATTCTCGTGTGCGACAATCATTTTTCTCCCAATTTTAATATAAAATAAATTCTTAGGAAGTTATGATAGATAAGAGACTCCCCAGGTGGGCCAGGAGTAATTTAACAATCTCACTCCCTCTCTTCTCTGGAGTTTCAATTTCTTGACTTCTTTCTTTACAAACAATAGTAAATGCCAACCCTGGATCCACTAAGGGCCAGGCCCTTAATCTTGATCCTCAAAAGATGACTAGTTGTCCCCTCTTCTTCTTCCTCCAAGACAAGATGCTCTACCATTAAAGGTCCCTACTAGATTAAGGTGGAGCATCCCCCGAAGCTCTTTTCTCCTTGCACTTGGTACTTCTGAAATGGTTTGGTAGGTGTTGATTTGGATACCAAGAACGTAACGGGTTAAGGAGGGCCCATAGAACTACTTATTTTCTAACCGTAGCAAAATTCTCAAAATTCTCAAAATATTTAGAAGGGGAAAACAAAGATAAAAAGTAGCCAGCTAGAGACCTGGGGGTACATATTTTGACTAAGCAAAAGATCTAAAGCAGGATAAAAAGCAACCAGGAAAGAGAACAGGCCTGCTTGTCTCTGTTGGCACTGGCTCGTTCCAGCTACAGAATACATCCCTCCATCTTTCTCTCCCAATAAACCATGTGGCTCAGCTTGTTTCCTTGTTCTTTAATTCTTTGCTGCTGACAGGGAAGTACAGACGGCTTATATCACTATCTAAAAGGCTGGCATTTTTGAACTTTTCCAAAATAATAAGGGAGAAATATCCCCCATATAAGTACAGTTTTTTAAATTACATAATGGTGGAGGCAGCAGGCGGAGTGATGGTTGAGGCGCTATACTCCCACGTGGCCCACCACAGCTCAGATCAAACCTGGCGACTTGCTCTCTCTCCCTCTCTCTCTGGTGAGTGCACATGCCCTATAGCAAATTTAAAAATAATAAGAACCAACAGGTGGCGTGGTGGTTAAGGTACTGAATACTCCCACATGGCGGACCACAGCTGAGTCTCTGACCTGGTGGCTTGCTTTCTCACTTTCCCTCTCTCTGGTCAAATTACAATAAATGAATGAATGAATAGGTTGAATAAATAATTCTTTTAAAAGATAATAATAAATTAAATTAAATGGGTAATTCCTTTAAAAAATTATAGAATAAAAGACTAAAGAAAAGCAGGGCTGGCAGGTGGCATGGTGGTTGGGTGCACTGGACTTCCACCTGGCCGACCACAGTTCAAATCCCAGACCAGGCGGCTTGCTTTCGCTCTTTCTCTTTCTCTCTCTCTCTCTCTCTCTCTGTGTCGCCCTGGTCAAATTGAGAATATCGATGATGATACATAAAATAAAGAAAAAAATCTTTTTTTGGAGAGTTTTTTGCTATAGGGCGAGTGTGCTCGCCAGAAAGACAGAGAGAGAGAGAAAGAGAGAGAGCGAGAGAGAGAAAATCACCTCTCGGGGGATGGCCACACAGCAATCCCTTCTCTTCCATTCTCCTCTGGGATCTTGGGCACGCACACACACATGCCCGGCATGAGTTTAAGCCACCAGGTCTGGGACTCGAACCGCTGTGGGCTACATGGGAGTTCAGCGACATAGCCATTATGCTAACTGCTGGCCCCAGGAAAAAAAAAAAATCTTAAAAAAAAAAAGACTAAAAATTTCCCCATCTAGATTTCAGTTTTTAAATCTGCTTCTCATACCCTTGCTTTATAGAAGCTACTATCTCCCACCTTCTCAAACAAGACCAATGTGTGCACAGTGCCATTTGTCCTATCACAAATAAACAGAGCAATTACAAGGTTTTTTTCCATCCCACAGGTACCCACTGAGCATGCTCTTCCCATCCCCACATTGTCAAGGGCGTTTTGTTTTCAGTAAAGTGGAAGTGTTATTGTCATTATTTTGATCATTTTAATGTTAGTTTGGCTACTGAATTAATCTGGGGCCTTTTGCAGTATCTAGATAGTCTAAATTCTCTATACATAGTTATCAGCTAAACTGGCAAAGGCCATGAAAAAAAAAAGAGAGAGAGAGAGAGGGAGAAGGCAGGGCCCTTATCTCCCTGCCTCTAGCACACACACAGAGCTCTCTCCCGGCTTTGTTTCCTCTCCTGCCAATTTTAAAAGGGTGTGCAAGGCAGATACTATTACCCCTTGCACAGATGAACTAAAGGGCGTGACCAAGAAGACACCGAATGCCAGCTAATGACAGAGCCGCAGTTGACTGACACCAGTTCTGGTTGACCTACGTAATTTTTTTTTTTTAGTCCAAATTCCTTAGCAGGGAGGAATCACCCCTCAGGGCAAGTGAGAATCTCGTTCAGAGGGGCGTAAGTGACAGTGTGAGAGGTGGAGGAGTAAAGGGCGACGGGTGCTCACCGACTTGGGGCTTTACCTTCACCTGGAAGCCAGGGTTGTCTTCGTGTTTTGACTCAAGTCAGCTTTGAGAGTAGCTCTGATGTAGCGTGTTTGCAGTGTCCCCTTGAGATTTTTTTTTTTCCTGGGTAGTTTCGTTGACGCGCCCAACAGATAACAAATCACAGAAACAGAGGGAAAACATAAAAAACGCAAAGCACGTGGCTTATGGGATCAGACCATTCTTGGCCTTCTCCCGACCCGTAGCCGCGCCCTGTTACGACGGCGTGTGTGACTCGTCTATAAAAGCCCGCTTCGGCGCGTCTCGCCGCCACAGTCGCTTCCTGTTTTCGGCAAAGCTGTTGTTGCTGGGACCACAGTGGCCGCGAAGATGGCGTCTACCAGCCGGTTAGTATGTCCCCCCGAGCTCGGCCGCTGAGGGGCGGGCGGCCAGCATAGGGAGCTGTTAGGCGGCCACCGTGGCGGCTGCGCCGGGCAGAACGCCCGGAGGTACGGGAGGAGAC
>NW_006207268.1:129047-156610 GCF_000334495.1 Tupaia belangeri chinensis
TTGCTTGCCCTACGGTATTCCGGCTACGGCCTGTTCGGCCCGAGGGTCTGTAATTCCTCCTTTCCAGAGGAGCGGGAAACGGTTAGTTCCACGTTCCACGTCCATTTCAGTCTTGACAGCTCGAAAGTTGGATACGTCAGCATCGGTAAGGCGTGGAAACGGGTGACTACCCCAGCAGCCTTCCAAGTGGAAGCCAGGGCACATCCGAAGAGTTGATTAGTACCCTGCTAAAGGATTTCTTTACAGATGTCACTGCCTGCCTACTTTGAAAGAAAATCTTTCCTGCAGGAAATTACCTGTGTCTGATAGGGAAGTCACTTGTTATTTAATACATTTTTAAAATATACAGTATTCATTTCTACAGGAAATGCATTGCAGTGCTCTCAGAGACAGCCTTTCATCTGTGACCTGAAAAATGCATACAGACAGTAATTATCTCTCTCCTTACCACTATGAGGTAGATACTAGTATTTTTGCATAAGTGTAAACTGAGTCATGCCAATGTTGACTTTTCGCAGGTTAGCGTTAGAGTGTACAGTCTAAGATATCTATCTCCTGTTAGCTCCCAAATGGCCTCCATTTAACTCATAATGTATTAAAAATACTAAGTTCTACAGCTTCTAGAAGGCAACTCTAGCACACTTTTTCTGAACCTGTGATCTTGGGTGAAATTGATAAATTTCACCAGTGAGAGTCATGGATCACAAAGTAGTAAACTGAAGAAGTTCCAGCTTTTTCTGGTAATTGCCAAGACTTAACTGTTTTAGGTTTAAAAAATAAATAAGAAAGATAGAACAGCCAATGGTGCAGCTTTAGCTAATGTCCTGTTTGGAAATCATTTCTAAAGCCAATGACACCCTTGTTTACTGATTCTAGTTCTATGATTGAATACTTGATCATTCTGTCTGGGTGTGGTTCTGTCAGGTAAGGCTTCTGTATAGGTAAATGGAAAACTTTAGCTTCCCCAAATCACTTGATTACGGCTTAAATTCTCTCGTGACAGTAGATCTACAAGATAAATGTCATATTTAAGCTATTGTATGTAATTGAACAGGAGGTTTTA
Source organism: Tupaia belangeri chinensis (assembly GCF_000334495.1). Lineage (NCBI taxonomy): Eukaryota > Metazoa > Chordata > Mammalia > Scandentia > Tupaiidae > Tupaia > Tupaia belangeri. The sequence continues at coordinate 130,111 of NW_006207268.1, forward strand.
TTTATAAAAAGCAATTCTGTATTAATTAAATACCACACATAGTAAATTTACTGGATAGATTCTTTAGGTGAAGAATATACTACTATTCGTGTGTCTGTATTCTTTTTTTTTAACTTTGAAATACATTTTTTTCTTGACATGTTTAGCTTTAGCTTTATGTCATTGCCATTATCAATCTCAAGTTTTTCTACCATTGAGAACAAAGAAAAGTCAATGTTAATATTTCTACCTTTAGCATTTTAAAGAATAGTCAGAAAGCATGTGCATTCACCAGAGAGGAAGAAAGCGACCCCCCCAGTGGGACTTGATAATGCCATAGTCTTTTATCCATTTCTCCATCCTTTTAGGATTTTGAGCTTGCTCTTAAATGCACCCAGTGTGTTTTTCCAGCCGACATGGCAGTATTCAAACTGTGGGGTTATAAGGTCTGACTACTTCTACCCGCCATGCTACAGGGCAGGCCCAAGCATTTAAAATTTTTTTTCTGAGAAAGATGTACAGTTACTAGGCTATGAAACTGCTGCCTAGTATTCTTACAGAGAAAAGCACAGGTGTTCTCAGTTCAGTGATTCATAGTAAATTATTTTCTGAACATAATCTTGAAAATACAGGTAATGCCTATCTTCTAAGATTTTTGTGCATGAAGAGCAATAACAGTAACTGTACAGTGTAAGACACACTATAGACAGTGAGGTAGTGATAGCTGTACAGTGAGGTTTAGGGGCCAGCCATATGGTATAGCAGTTAGACCCCACATAGATAAAACCACATCTCTCATGGTTGACCGTGATTTCTGTGCTGGCGTTGGTAGCTCAAAAATCATGCAAAGTGCACATGTATATGCCCCAGATCCTGAGGTTTTGGAGTACAAAGAATGCAGGGTTGCTGGACCTCGTTGTAGAGTGCTATGTTTCTCTTGTGCACGCATGTACCCTCTGACATTAAAGACCAAGTAAGAGGGCCTAGCAGATGGTGTAATGGACTCTCATGTAGTTCTTGTGCACGCATGTACCCTCTGACATTAAAGACCAAGTAAGAGGGCCTAGCAGATGGTGTAATGGACTCTCACGTAGTTCACTGTGGTTGAATCCCAGACCTGGTGGTCTAAAACTCACACTGGGTACGTGCGCATGCATGCCCAAAATCCCAAGAGGAGAATGGAGGAGAAGGGATTGCAGTGTGGCCAACTCCCCTGAGGGGAGGGTGATTTCTCACTTCTGTCTCTCTGGTTAGCGCACATACCCTAGCAAAAATCCCTCTCTCTTAAAAAAAAAAAAAAAAAGGAAAAGAAAAACACAAGTGAGGGGGCCAGCAAGTGACATGGTGGTTCAGGCACTGAACTCCCATATGGCTGACCACAGTTCGAGTCCCGGACCTGCTGGCTTGAAAATCACACTGGGTGCATGTGTGTGCATGCACAAAATCCTAGGTGGAAAGTGGAGGAGATGGGATTGTGGCATGGCCGTCCCCCCTTGGTGGTGATTTCTCATTTTCCGTCTCACTGCCTCTGTCTAGTGAGTATATGCACCCTATGGCAAAAAAATAAAAAAATATTTAAAATAAAAAGTGAGGTTTAGGATTATCATCTGGCATTTGAGATAATTAAATTGTTTTTAAGAGATAGTTTGGAGGAGGTCATTGAAGTGTTTTTTCTTATTGTTCCTCTTGTTTACTTCCTCTACCACCCCATTTGTGTGCTTCCTCTTTTACATTTGTGGGTAATTTGGTTAAAAGTTGAGTACTTTAGTATGATTTCATTTTGTTTTGGGTAGGTAGCTTACCAATAGTATAAAAACAAAAGTACAAAAGACTACACAGTGAGAAGTAGCCTCTTTTCTTCCCTAGCTCCCAACCATTCGATTCTCCCCAAAGCAGCCACTTCTTGGTGTTACGTAGTGAATATGCTTTAACAGACATGCGTATATAGTTCTGACACCTCTTCCCTTTAAAAGTAGTTTATGTAAGCCCTGTTTGCTACCTTGCTTTTTACCTTTTTATATGAAATTAGCACATACATTGTAAGTGCACAACTCAATTACAGACTGAGCAAATAGTACCTCCTATGTCTAGAAATCACATACCACTACCAGTAGCCGAGACACTTGCAGAGTCTGCCTTGTGTCTTCAGGCGTTACCCTTTCCCAAAGAAAATCATATCCCAACTTCTCACACTATGTTTTGCTTACTTTAAAGTTTAAGTAAATGGCATAGATCTAGCTGTCTAGTTTCTGTTGGTTAGCATTTTGAAATTCATCTATGTTACTCCATATAACTAGTTTAAGGTATTATATGGAATTCCTACCTTTTACTTCTAAACTCCAAGATGTTGCTATATCATTTACACACACATTCTTCCAGATTTTCTGTCTACTTAATAGTGCAAGACTCTATCTGCCTTTCAGATACTGTGTTTATTTTGCTTCCTGTTTTACTCATTTGTAATTACTATTAATCTGCAAACATTTTCCTTTATTCACTGTAGGTTTTATCATTTATACCATCTGCTTAATTTTAAGTCATAATTTAATAAAATATTTTTCTAACAGGATTTTCTGACTAAGAACAAATACAAAGCAATCCCTATTCTTTAGTTTCCCATTAAGAAAATCCAAGATATATTCTGGTTAGCTTCACCATATAAATTTGGGAGATGAGGATTATTTTACCAGTTTTCCAGTAGATGTACCCTCTAAGTTGAGAGTTAACAATCTGGATTGTATTTTTAGCATGAGAAACTTTATCTAGAACCACAAATACCTGTTTATATACTGTAAGAGGAGTTGATTTTATTTTTTAAATGTATGTGATTGCCATAACAAGCATTTACTGTATTACTTCAAATGAATTTTACTAAAGGTCTCATTTTAGTGATACCAAAAATTCATGAGAATGAACCCATACCCCCAGAAATAATTATTAAATCTATATTCAATATCTTTGCTGCTTTTAAAGCTGATGCTATCAGGTGACATAAAGCAAATGTGCCTTCCCAGAGTTGCTTTATTCAAAATCAAATAAGTGAGTAAATTATTAAAATCACAATAGATTTTTTTTTTCTTTTTTTAGGAGAGGTTTTTGCTATAGGGCACGTGCGCTCGCCAGACAGACAGAGACAGAGAGACAGACAGCGAGAAATCATCCCCCAGACGGGATGACCATGCCATAATCCCTTCTCCTCCATTCTCTTCTCAGGACCTTGGGCACGCACGCACACGCGCCCAGCGTGAGTTTAAGCCACTGAGTCCGGGACTCGAACCACGGTCGACTACGTGGGAGTCCAGTGACATAGCCATTATGTTAACTGCTGGTCCCAAAATCACAATAGATTTAAAAGTACCTTTCAAGCTATTATTTGCTAAAAAGAAAACAAGAAAAAACCAGTTCTGGACTAATGAAATCATTAGGACTTGAATTCAGCAGAGCCACATCTATCATCCTTCATTTATATACTTACTAGCTTCAGTGTACTAGTCTAAGTTTGTTACTAAGGTAACCAACAAGTATAAAAATACAGATTTGAAATTTATTCTCTGACCAGAGAAATAAATGGCAAAGGGCACAAACCTAATGGTTATATGTAAATACCACAGGTTATCATGGTAACTAGTCATTACTATGCTAATCAAGATTTTTTAAATCTTATTAGACTGATGTTAAGAGAAAAAAACATAAGTTTTGAAACCTTTACATTTCTTGAGACAAATAACTATTCTAATATAATAATTCCAATGGAATTTACCTGTAATTATTAGCAATAATTTAATCTCTCCAGGATGTTGACCTTGAAAATTTAGCTTAACTACATCATTAATGCACAATATTGGGTAAGTTCTAAATTCTGATCTCCACCTCTTAAGACTACATTGTTAAGAAAATGACCAACCCAATTAAAAGATGAGAAAATGAGCTGAAGAAACAACTCCCTAAGGAAGACATGAACAATCAAAAAACATGAAAAAATGCTCAGCATCCCTCATCATAAGGGAGATGCATATCAAAACCATAATGAGATAACCACCTAACCCCAGTCAGAATGGCAAAGATTAAAAAAAAGAAAAAAAAAAAAAAAAAAGATGAGTGCTGGTGGGGATGTGGTGAAAGGGGAACACTCCTACATTGTTGGTGGGAATGTAAACTGGTCCAGCCACTGTGGAGAACAATATGGAGGTTCCTCGGAGACCTTCAAATAGAACTACCACATGACCCAGCAGTTCCTCTCCTGGGTATCTACCCGAAGGACAGGAGAAAATTCAGTCAGAAAAGCACTTGCACAACTATATTTATTGCAGCATTATTTTTATTATTTTTTTTGGAGAGGTTTTTGCTATAGTGCTCATGCGCTCGCCAGACAGAGAGAGACATAGAGACAGAAAGCGAGAAATCACCCCCGAGGGGGGATGGTCACACCGCAATCCCTTCTCCACTCTCTTCTCGGGATCTTGGGCACGCACGCACACGCGCCTGGCGTGAGTTCTAAGCTACCAGGTCCAGGACGCGAACCGCGGTCAACTACGTGGGAGTCCAGTGACATAGCCATTACGCTAACTGCTGGTTCCCTATTGCAGCATTATTCATGATTGCTAAGACATGGGACCAACCCAGATGTCCACAAACAGATGAATGGATTGAAAAAGTGTGGCACATATACTCCATGGAATACTGTTCAGCCATAAAACACAAGGCCCTGGAATTTGATAGAAAGTGGGCATATATGGAAGATTTATTGCTGAGTGAAGCAAGTCAGGCTATGAGAAAGAGACATTATATATCTCCACTTAACTGTACTCTATGGTAGAGACAGAAAGTCTAGAGGACATAAAAACATTAATAATTGTTATGGACACAGACAGAGTGGGAAGAGAGCGTTGGAAAGGAAATTTGGTGTATATATAGGTAAGACATTTGTGGGACAGATACGGTTTATTATTTATTGTTGAGGATGTGTATAGTATTCTTAACTGGGCTGGACTAAGGTGTATATCATGCTGGGTAAAGTCTGTTTAAATCTAAATGATGTATAGCAATTTAATGTATAAATAATAATTTTAAAAGACTACATTATTACATTTGGTTGGGAAGATATAAAAATATAATTTTTTTTAATGTAGTTTGGATGCTCTTCCAAGAGTCACGTGTCCAAACCATCCAGATGCAATTTTAGTGGAGGACTACAGAGCTGGTGATATGATCTGTCCTGAATGTGGCCTGGTTGTTGGTGAGTAGTATGGTTTTAATTTAAAGCACTATTTAATGTTACTTTAAATACTATTTAAGGTATATTTTTCAGTGTCTTTCAATAAACATTCTGACCCTTCCATACTTATTATTTAAAATACCCATACTTATTATTTAAAAAACCAACATATTAGGAAGCTGAATCAAGAATAAGATTATTTAGAAACACTGTGTTTTATTATATATGTAAATGCCTTATTTTATAACATGAGATAGGTGACCAAAAGAAACAAAAAACCCATGGTTACTTCTTGAGTCTTCCTGAGTCTTAAATATTTGTTGGAGGATTGAGAGAGAAACATGACTTCATGGATGTTAAGTAGCAAAAGTAATCCAAGTTCTGTCTTTTGTGTACTTTGGAAAGTAAACATGATTTATTTCAGGATAATAAAGGTATGTCTGTACTGAGTCTCATCTGAAGTCTTTTAGGCAACAAAAAAGATTTGTTGTAACTTTCATATGAAATCATATATTTATTTATTAATATCTTGTATAAGATTATTACTGCCAAAGATGCCTGTTCTTAAAATATCACTTTCATTCTTACTTGCTCACTAATCTAAATATGTGGCATAATTTTAGATTAGAGATGGTCTGTTAAGAATTATTTTTAGGGCCAGCAGAGGGCATAGGGTTATGTCACTGAACTCCAACATGGCCTACTGTGGTTCAAGTCCCAGACCTGGTGACTTGAAACTCACACTGGGTGCATGTGCATGTGTGCCCAAGATCCCAGGAGGAGAATGGATTGCAGTGTGGTCATGTCCCCAGGGGTGATTTTTCATTTTCCTTCTCATTGTCTCTCTCTCTCTGTCTCCAGTGAGTGCATGTGCTCTAAGACAAAAAGCTAAAAAAAAAAACCCAAAAAACAAAAACCCTTATTCTTGAGACCAGCAGGTTATGCGGTGATTAAGGCATTATACTCCCAGTGGTCTGAGACCTGGACTCTGGATCTGGTGGTTTGCATATTTTTGCTTTCCCACTCTCAACATACTCTCTTTCTCTGTATTTCTCTAGTAAGCATACGTGCCCTATGACAAATTTAAAAAAATAATAATAAATAGGGGCCAGCAGGTGACATGGTGGTTAAGGTGTTGGACACTCCCACATGGCTGACTGCAGTTCGAGTCCCCGACCTGGTGGCTTGCTTCCTCCCTTTCTCTCTCTCTCTTCTCTGGTCAAATGAAAATAAATCAATGAATAAAAAAAATTAAGAAACTAATAATAAGTAAAATTTAATAAAAATAATTCTTTTTTTTTTTTTTTGGAGAGGTTTTTTTTTTGCTATAGGGCGCGTGCACTCGCCAGACAGACAGAGAGAGAGACATAGAGACAGAAAGCGAGAAATCACCCCCCAGAGGGGATGGTCACGCCGCAATCCCTTCTCCTCCATTCTCCTCTCGGGATCTTGGAAATGCACGCACACGCGCCCGGCGTGAGTTTTAAGCCACTGGGTCCGGAACGTGAACCACGGTCGACTACGTGGGAGTCCAGCGACATAGCCATTACGCTAACTGCTGGTTCTCTAAAAATAATTCTTTAAAAGAAATTTTAAAATAAAAAAAAAAAATTCAAAGAATTATTCTTGGGGACCAGCAGTTAGCGTAATGGCTATGTCACTGGACTCCCATGTAGTTGACCACGGTTTGCATCCTGGACCCGGTGGCTTAAAACTCACGCTGGGTGCGTGTGCGCGCGCGTGCCCAAGATCCCAAAAGGAGAATGGAGAAGGGATTGTGGCGTGGCCATCCCCTGGTGGGTGATTTCTTGCTTTCTGTCTCTCTCTATCTGGCGAGCGCATGTGCCCTATAGCAAAAATCTCTCCAAAAAAAAAAAAAAAAATTCTTATAGTTGGATTGCAGCCCATACCTGAGATATAGGTAATACTTAGCAGTTCTAATTACTTAGGAATGAAAATGCTTGTAGGATGGTAGGAAGTGTAATAGAAATATCAGTAGTTATGGGACCAGCAGATGTTGTAATGGTTATATTGATGGACTCCCACATAGTCGACCACAGTTCAAATCCCAGACCTGGCAGCATAAATCATGCTGAGCAAGTGTGCCTGCATGCCCAAGAAATGAAATGACAAAAAGAAATGAAATATCAGTAGTTATTTACTGTGGAATTTTCTTACTCAAAGAATATCTGAACTATTCCTCTAAGAAGACTCCTTGCCTCCGACCTACTGTGGGAGTCTCAAAGCATACGGAGTTGCTAATAGAAATTGAGATTCATTTCCAATTACATTCTACTCAGTAAACAGTATTAACAGCTAATACATTAACTATATACTAAATACCGTTCTAAATGATTTACATAATTCTGTTTATTCTTATAACTAGCTGGTGAGATGGTTACTAATGTGCTTTTGTTGTTGTTTTTAAGTTTTGTTACAGTGCAATCACCAGAACAAGGGGGGAAATACTAGAGGGGATGACCCATAATCCCTTCTCCTAGAGGGGGTGACCATGCCACAATCCCTTGACTTTTATAGCACCAACTGGGATGTGATGGTGAAGGCAGCTGGATTCCATATAGCTGAATGCACAGTTTGAATACTGAACCCTGTGACTTAAAAAAACCCACACTGTATGGGGCACGCAGGTGGTGTAGTGGTTTAGAGCACTGGACTCTCACAGTGGCTGACCACGGTTCTAGTCTCGGACCTGGCAGCTTTCTTTCTCACTATCTCCCCCGACTCTAAAAAAGGTCAAATAAATAAATAAAGTTAACTAAAATAATTCTTTAAAAAACAAAAAACAAAAAAACACTATGTATGTGCGTGCATGTTAACAATTCCATAAAGAGAAATGGAGAATGAACTGTGGTGTGACCATCCTCCATGGAGAATGCTTTCTTCCTTTCCCCCTGTTTCTCTCTAGCAAGCACATGCACTCTAGCAAATTAAAAACAAAAAAGAACTCGGGACCAGCAATTAGCGTAATGGCTATGTCGCTGGACTCCTATGTAGTTGACCGCAGTTCGAGTCCTGGACCCAGTGGCTTATACTCACACCGGGCACATGTGCGTGCGTGCCCAAGATCCCAAGAGGAGAATGGAGGAGAAGGGATTGCAGCGTGGCCATCCCCCCTGGGGAGTGATTTCTCGGTTTCTGTCTCTCTGTCTCTCTCTGTCTGTCTGGCGAGCGCAAACGCCCTATAGCAAAAACCTCTACAAAACAAAACAGAAAAGAACTTTTACTTCTTTTTTTTTTTTTTTTTTTTTTTTTAAGAGAGAGAGTTTTTCGCTATAGAGTGTGTGCACTTGCTGGAGAGACAGAGTGTGGCAGAGATAGAAAGTGAGAAATCACCCCCAAGAGGGGATGGGCACACTGCCATCCCTTCTCCATTTTCCCTTTGGAATCTTGGACAGGCACATGCACACCTGCCGTGATTTTCAAGGGTTTGGGTCTAGGACTCAAACCACAGTCGGCCTGTGGGAGTTCTGCAACCATTATGCCATCTACTGGTCCCAAATTTTACATTTTTCAAGTGGTTGAAAAACCTCAAAAGAGGGACCAGCAAATGGCATAATGGTTACTTCGTTGGACTCCCACATAGTTAACCATGGTTCGAGTCCTGGACCTGGCAGCTTAAAACTCACGCCAAGCCTTTGTGTGTGTGTGTTCAAGATCCCGAGAGGAGAATGGAGCAGAAGAGATTGCAGCATAGCCATCTCCCCTTGGGGATAATTTCTCACTTTCTGTCTCTCTGGCACATGTACCCTATTGCAAAAATCTTTCTCTCAAAAAAGAGAAAAGAAAAACCTCAAAAGAATGTTATTATTTATTAATAGTAATATTTTGGGACATCTGAAAATAATATCAGACTGAAATTTTTGTATCCATAAATAAAATATTTTTGGGACATACAATAGCAATACTCACTTGTTCATATAGTGTTCTTGGCTGCTCTCACAGTACAGTAGCAGAGCTCAGTAGCAGTAGAATGGTACTCTTCATCAGTCTGTTCTGCTGCCCAGAGTACTACAAATCTCAGTGACACAGTTATAACTCGGTAGTGTTTTCAGTGCCATGTGTTTTGACATATTGTGACATGGTTTTTATTAACATGACATGCCTGTCATGTCAAAACAAAAATTCTTTTGAATGGCAAGCTTTTAAAACAGTAGAGTGTGGATTATTTTGTTATTGAATCAGTTGCTAAAGCGTTGTGGTGTTATGCAGTGATATAGCTGTACTAAAAGAGTACATAAGCATAGATAATACCACACTAAGCCTTCATCACAGTACTCCTAATTCAGGGAAAAAATGGGCCGAAGAAAATGTAAAATGTAATATCTAATCACAGCAGAATTTCTTCATAAAAATAAAAGAATAAAAACAAGTCTGCTGCTGGGAACCAGCAGTTAGCGTAATGGCTATGTTGCTGGACTCCCACATAGTTGACCACAGTTCGCGTCCTAGACCCGGTGGCTTAAAACTCATGCCGGGCACATCTGCATGCGTGCCCAAGATCCCAAGAGGAGAATGGAGGAGAAGGGATTGCAGCGTGACCATCCCCTCTGGGGGGTGATTTCTCGCTTTCTGTCTCTATGTCTCTCTCTGTCTGTCTGGCGAGCGCACGTGCCCTATAGCGAAAACCTCTAAAAAACAAACAAACAAACAAACAAAAAGTCTGCTGGGCCAGCTAGTGGCGTGGTGGTTAAGGTGAATGGATCCCACGTGGCCAGCTGTATGGTTTGAGTCCTGGACCCAACAGCTTGAAAAACATGTCAGGCATCTATCTGTACAAGATATCCAAAATCCCAAAGGGAGAATGGGGAAGGAATTGTGGTCATTCCACTGGTAGGTACTTTCTTACTTTCCCTGTCTCTTGTGAGCTTACACTCCCTTTACCAAATAAAAAAGAGAAAATGGGGACCAGCAGATACATAATGGTTATGTCGCTGGACTCCTGTGTAATCAACCTTGTATCTATTAGCTTTTTTTTTTTCTTTTTTTGGAGAGGTTTTTGCTATAGGGCACATGCGCTCGCCAGAAAGAGAGAGACAGAGAGATAGAAAACAAGAAATCAACCCCCGGGGGGATGACTATGCCACAATCCCTTCTCCTCCATTCTCCTCTCGGGATCTTGGGCATGCACGCACACGTGCCCGGCGTTTAAGCCTCCAGGTCTGGGACTCGAACCATAGTCTACTACATGGGAGTCTAGCAATATAGCCATCACACTAATTGCTGGTCCTGGATCCATTAGCTTTTAAAACTAAAGCCAGGCATGTGTGTGTATGGGTGCATGCCCCAAATCCCAAGAGGAGAATGGAGAAGGAATTGTGGCATAGCCATCCCCTTGTGGGATGATTTCTTGCTTTCTGTCTCTCTGGTGAGCACTCATCCTATAGCAAAAATGTCTCTTTTTTTTTTTTTTTTTTTAAAAAAAAAAATAAAAAAAAAAAAAGAGCATGGGGAAGAGTCTGCTACTAAAGTTTCTCAGTGCCAGTTTGTAGGCCAAAGAAGGAAAATTATGTATCATTGATTGATTAATTAATTCATATTTTATTACAGCAGCTGAAGTAAAATTCATTTTCCCAAGAAAATAAATTTATTTAAGACTGTTAGCTTCTCAGCAAGAACAGTTGCATGGGGGGACCAGCAGTTAGTGTAATGGCTATGTCACTGAACTCCCATGTGGTCGACCATGGTTTGAGTCCTGAACCAGATGGCTTAAACTCACGTCAGGCGCATGTGCATGCGTACCCAAGATCTTGAGAGGAGAATGGAGGAGAAGGGATTGTGGCGTGGCCATCCCCCGTGGGGGGGTGATTTTTCACTTTCTGTCCCTCTGTCTCTCTTTCTGGTGAGGGCACGCGCCCTATAGCAAAAACCTCTCAAAAAAAAAAGAACAGTTGCATGAAGGATTGACACTGGGAGCCGCATCATTAGTCAATTAAAAATCAAGGCAGATTGTTTCAAGTAATCTTCCTTGGCTTTGGATAACTAGAGAGGTGTTATTGATACTGCTCAGTTGTTTATTCAGTGCTGAGTTCAAAGTGACAGGAGAATTAGCTTCTCTGAATTGTGTGAAACAACAGTAGAAAAAAATACATTGATAAAATTGTTTTTTGCTAGAGGGTGCATGCACTTGCCAGAGAAAGACAAACAGATGGAGGGAACATTCGAACACATTCCCCATGGGGAATGGTCATGTCTCAATCCTTTCTCCACGTATTTGACCAACCCAATGGCTTTAAACTCACACCAGGTGTGTGTGCGTGCATGCCCAAAATCCTGAGAAGAGAATGGAGGGAGAAGGGATTATGGTGTGGCCATCCCCCTGGGGGGTAATTTCTCGCTTTCTGTCTCTATCTCTCTGCAAGCAAACATGCTCTATTGCAAAAATCTCTCTAAAAAAAGAATAATCAAAATAAAATTTTAAACTATTAAAAAGTAGTGCAAAAATATTTCAGTGTATGTTTAGCCCTTCTGTTATCCTCACTTCTACCTTAGCTAGCAAGATAGGTGTGTAAAGTTAATCTACTAGAGAAGGAAGCTATTTTCACAAGACTTACATGCTTGCTTGTGTTTAGAATTTCCAGTTTTTCAAAAGAAGTTAATTTCCTTTTTGGTTTTGTTTTATTGACTTTTTTTCTTGGACACCAGCATTGAAACACTTCTATACTTTATGCCAGCTAAACCTGGCAATTTAAAACTTATTTTTAAATTTTAAAAGTTTTAAAACTTATTTTTAAATTATAAAAATATACTTTTTCCTCACATAAACAAAATATTATACACCTACCTTAAAATATAACAGTAGACTCATTCACAGATATTTGTGGTTAAGTGTGTGATATGTTCTACAAGTCAAGACTCCATTCCATGACTAAACAAGACCAAGTAGAGAAGAATCTGCTGACAAAGTTTTGTTTTCCTGAGGGTATTGTCAAGCAAATTAAGCTGAATATAGATTGACTGAACATGATTGTCCATGTGTCTAAAACAATAACATATACATATACACACATCTGTGTATCATCATTTATCAATAATAAATTTAGGGACCAACAGATCTCACTAGACTCCCATATTGTTGACTGCAGTTTGAATCCTGGATCCGGTGACTTGAAAATCACGCCAGGCACATGTCTGTGAATGCCCAAGATCACATACATGTGCTCTGGCAAGTGCATGCACCCTCTAGAGGGGAATGGAGGAGAAAGGATTGTGGTGTGGCCATCTCCCAGAGGAAAGGTGATTTCTCACTTTCCCTGTCTCTGTCTCTCTCTATCTGGTGAGAGCACATGTGCCTTAAGGCAAAAACCTCTAAAATAAATAAATAAATTTGGGTAGTACAATATATGTGATTGAATTTACACCATCTTGCTGATTTAAAGATATGCTCTTTTTTGCCAACTTTATATCTTAGGAAATTGAAGAAATAAAGCTGGGTAAATATTCTGCAACATAGTAAGGATATAACATTTGTGGCTTTTTTTTTTCATACTTAAGATATTGATGATGAGGCCAGTAGGTAGCATGATATTGGTTAAGACTCTGGATCCCACACGACTAATTTCACAGTTCAAGTCTTGGATCTGGCTGATGGCATGGACAATATACTGGGTGCATGTGCCTATGTGCCCAAATTCCCAACAGGAGAATGGAGAAGAAATTGCAATGTGGACATCCCCCAGAGGATGATTTCTCTTTCTCTTTTGCTTTCTCTTCCCTTGTCTCCCTGGTGAGTGTCCATGCCCTTTGACAGAAATCTAAAAAAAAAATTAAACTAGGGATATTGGTGTTCATAGAAATTTCGGTCCAGACTTCATTGTGTGTTTTCTAACAAATGATCTTGATGTAAACGGTTTGATTGTGCTTGCCATTAAATTTTATGTTGTTGGAGCCAGCAGATGGCCTAATAGTTATGTCGCAGAATTCCCACATGGTTGATGGTGGTTCGATTCTAGACCATGTGACTTCATACTCAAATGGGGTGCATGTGTGTACGTGCCCAGAATCCCTAGAGGAGACTGGAGGAGAAGGTATCACTGCATGGCCATCCCCCTGGGAGGTGATTTCATGCTTTCTGTCTCTCTGTTTCTGGTGAGCACATACTCCCTATAGCAAAAATCTCTCTTAAAAAGAATTTTTTACATTGTCTAAAACTTTTTAAATTGTACTATATTTACTGAATAGGCATTTCCTTCAGTTTAATCACAACTTTAGAAACTGTGGAACTCTTCCAGAATGTTATTTGGATGATCTTTTATTAATGTTTAATTTGTGCTTGAAAATTGACAGCCCATTGTCCCTTATTTCCCTTAATACCAAATTCTAGACTAGATATTGCCCAACTATCATTTTCAGAGCCAATCACCTTTGAAAATTTAATTCATAATACAGTATACTTACACAATATGGATTTTTCCTCCAGTCTCTAGTAACATTATTTTTCACTGTTCTTCAAAGCTTCATTTTGTCTCCTTGTGTTTTACCACCCAGTCTCAAAACCAGTACCACACATTTTCAGTTTTTATTAAAGCAACTCTGTCCTCCAGGAACCAGTTTCTGTTACAGCTATATTACAGATTACTGCAGAACTTTGGGACTTATAACTATTTCATTATGCTCACAGTTTTATGCTTTAGTAATTTAGGAAGGATCCTGGAGGAGCCACTTAATGTGATAGCTTCCTCATTTGAATTCCTTGTGCTTTTGTTTTCCTTGGCCTACGCACATGGGCTCACCGTCCTCCAAAGCTTCTGCACAGTTGTCTCAGAGTAGTCATGTTTTATACATGATAGTTCATTTCCAAGAGAAATAGCCCAAGAGCAGATGTTTTTGAGTGAGAAAATAGAAGCACAACAGGATTGTTAAAGGCTGTGTTTAGAACTGGCCCAAGATCACTTCTGTATTCTATTAATCATAGGAACTACCGAGGTCAGAAGAGATGGAGAAACAGGCTCCGTTTCAGTATAGAAGTGACAAGGTTATATTGGAGAATATGTGGATAGGAGGTACTGCCACCATCTTTGGAAACTATAGTTATCTATATATACACTATCTTTCGTTTAATGTTTTTTTCCCCTTATATTTAGCCTCTTCTAAAATATGTTTCCACTTTTAGAACTACTTTTTATGCAGTTTTTAATACTGTTCAACATAATAGTTATCTAACCAATTTCCTATCATTTGAATTACAGAATTTTAAAATTTGAATATATGAATTGTTATGATTTGGTATTAGCTTTCTTATTTTATCAGGGATTCTTAAGATAATGGTTGTGACTCTAAAACAGGGCCAGTATTTAAAGTAAGGCTTTGTCACCCTTATCATCAAGATATTTAGTCTAATAGCACTATTTTGTCTAAATCCAAAGTATGGTTGTATCACTTTAAAACCTGAACACTAGGTGGCAGTACAGTCATGTTTAGATCCATCAATTTGTTCCTAAATTGACCTTGTACATTGCTTGTACATTGATTTATGATCATCTAAGTATTAGGTTAGTCGCTGCTATAGTAGCAGAGATAAAATATGAAATTGTTTTATCATGATTTTTATAAATTAGGGTTTTACAATGAGAGGTTGCTTAACAATGGTAGTAGTATTTCTGGCTAAAGTTGATTTTTTTTTTTTTAAGAATTATTTTATTTAACTTTATTTATTTTAATTTGGCCAGAGAGGGACAGAGTGGGGGAGGGGGCAGTGAGAAAGCAAATCGCCAGGTCTGGGACTTGAACTGCATTCAGCCATGCAGGAGTCCAGCGCCCTTAATCACTGTGCCACCTCACAGGCCCTAAAGCTGCTTTTTCTGTACTGTTTCAATTTAAATTCCTTCATTGTTCTTAGAAGCAATATAAGGAAAATCCTGGGAAATTGTGCAGGGAGATTTGAAAGGGAGAAATGAGTCAATTTGACCATTCCTTCCTAAACTCATTTGGGATATTATTTGTACCAGTGAATCTGGAACATGAATGGATGAATGTGCTTCAGCTGGGGAACATGTTTAAAAAGACTCTAGGCTCCTTTCCCAGAAATCTTAATGCAGGTCATACGTTGGTAGCATTGAACACAAATCTGTACTATTAACTTTATAATTTACTGCATTTTTTCTACATTTTTAGATTTTTCATCCTCATATTTCCCATGTCCCCAAACCTATACCTTTAAATTCCTATAGGGTATGTATCTTATGTATATCCATCATTCTAGGTATCAGTGGCTCTGAAGTATATAAGCTTGGCTTTACTAGTTAATAAGCCATGTAACTATAGTCAAGTTACAAAATTTCTCCAAACTATCTATAAAATGTTTCCCTTTCTTTGCTCAATAAGGCAGACACCATACATCTCAGAATTGTTGACAATCTATTGAAATAATGCATAAAATATGTAATATAATTTTAATGTGAGACTTAACTGATCTGTATTTTGGGAAGACAAGTCCTCCCTTTTTTCTTGTTTCTTTTTTAAAATTATTTATTTATTATTTTTTTTAAATCTGATCACAGAGTGAGGGAAAGTAAGAAAGCAAGGCTCCAGGTTTAGGACTCAAACCATGGCCAGGCATGTGGGCATCCAGCACTTCAACCACCATGCCACCTGCTGACTCCACTTTTTTCTTAACCTTATAGAAAAAGAGGGTGATTCTAGGTGCCATTCTTCATAGCATTCAGTTGTAGTAGGTATTTAAGTAATTTTTACAAGTCAGCTTCTTTTTTTTTTTTTGGAGAGAGATTTTTTTTGCTATAGGGCATATGCGCTCACCAGAAAGACAGAGACAGAAAGTGAGAACTCACCCCCCAGGGGGGATGGCCATGCTGCAATCTCTTCTCCTCCATTCTCTTCTTGGGATCTTGGGCACATGCACACACATGCTCCTGGCATAAGTTTAAGCCCCCAGATCCAGGACTCGGACTGCATTCTACTATGTGGGAATCCAGCAACATAGCCATTACGCCATCTGCTAGTCCCATGAGTCAGCATTTTTAATGCTCCAGTTATAGTATTTCAGATATTGTTGGGTTACTGTTTTAAAATCAGCATTGGTAGTGTTTTTTAAAAGGAAAGATGTATAACCTAAACATAGTTTAATATGCCAAGTTGTGCTTTCTTTAAAAAAAAGTCTTTAATTTTATTTATTATTATTATTTTTAATTTGACCAGAGGGGAGGGGGAAGTGACAAAGCAATTCACCAGGTCTGGGACTTGAACCACAGTTGGCTATATGGGAGTCCAACACCTCACCCATGCCACTTGCTGGCCCCAAGTTGTTTTCTTAAGTAAGACATATTTGTATTCACTTCCAAATTCTTACTTTGGCATTCCTTATAAGACTTCAGTTAAAGCCATCTCTCTCTTTTTTTTTTTTTTCTTAAGAACTTTTAATTTAATTTTATTTATTATTAATTCACCATAGAGAAGTGAATTTGGGGGGTGGGTGAAAAAGCAAGCCGGCAGATCTGGGACTCAAACCACCTGTTGGCTCCAAACCTTATGTAATTAGGAATTTTTCATTTGGTTGCAACTTTCTCTTAAGCATCAGAAAATTACTAATTTTATTAGATTAGCACACTCCTTTTTGAGATAGTTTGTTTTCTGTTTTTATTTTTTTATTTTTATTTTTTTTTCCATTTTATTGAAAGGAAAGTGGATCTTTGGGTGCGTAGGTAGTTAACTAAAAATTCCATGTCTAATAAGTGACAGAGCCATTTTGATTCAGATCTATAGGACCTAAAAAAGCCTGTGGTCTTTCTACCACATATTTGTTATTGACAATGTAGAAGAATACTCTAGTAAGCCCTGGAGCAATTGTTTGGGTAGTGTGTGGAAGGGAGGAGAGTGTTGAAACAAAATGGCATAGTACGTTTCAGCCCTTTCAAGTACTATGACAACATGAAGGAAGTGGTGCCTTCTTGGAGAAATCATTGTTGAATTTTCAGTGAAGCAAAGCACTATCTTTAATAATAAGTAAGACCTTATGGAGGGAAATTCATTCCAAGTAGAAAGGGTGAGAAACATGTGCCATAGGATAGAGGTTTAAAAAGAATTAGTGTCTGAGTGACTAAATTATTGTAGGATGCATGTTCAACCACACCCTCAGCACCTCAGCTTGGATGCTGCTGCTACAGACCTGCTTGTAAAGCAAGATGTGTATGATATTCATGGATGGAACTTAAGTCTTTTCCTTTAAAAATGATTTTCCCAGTGGTAATTACACTGTCAGCTTGTTCAGGCTTTTTGTTTTTCCTTAAGGGTCTAAACATTAAGGTTAAAGTGACTGTCTTGATTTTTTTTTTTTTTTTTTTTTAGATTTTTTTTTTTTCTATTAGGGCACATGCATTTGCCAGAGAAACAGAGACAGAGAGCAAGAAATCATCCCCCCTGTGTCTTAATTTTTTAAAGAATTTGATACCTTGAGTTTGTCCATCTTGAAAAAAAAATACATTCTTTTTTTAATGAATTATTTTATTTAACATTTATTTATTTATTTCCATTTGACCAGAGAGGGACCTAGTGAGAGAGAATGAGAAGGAAAGCAAGAAAGCAAGCTGCCAGGTCCAGGACTTGAACCATGGTCAGCCATGTGGGGTTCCAGTGCCCTTAGCCACCATGACATGTACCAGCCCTGAAAAATAGTACCATTCTAATTCTTAAGCTTTTTGGCTTACAGGCACATTTTTTTGTTGTTCTTGTTTTTTTTTTTTTTTTTTTTTTAATGTAGTTTGAAAGTAAATTAATTTTAGATAGATATAGCCCAGGAAAACAAGTATTTTGGGATTTTCTTTTAACACATCTACTTCTGAATTCTCTACTGTAGGTTGTATGTCAGAATGTTCAAATAACATCAGTTTCTATGAATATGGCAGAAAGAATTTAAATTCTGAACAATTCTTCATATTTCCTTTTTTAAAATTCTTTATAAGTAGCCAACTAGGGGCATGATGGTTAAGGTGGCTGGACCCCACATGTCTGACTGTGCGGTTTGAGTCCTGGACCCATGAGCTTGGAAAACAGACCTTGTGTGTGTGTGCACACGCATATGTGTGTGTGTAAGAGAAGAGAGGGGGGATGGATGGATGGGAGAAGTGGAAGAGGAAGGATTTCAGTGTGATCACCCCCCCTCACCACCCCCATGCTTGCTTTTTCTCTTTCTTCCCCTAGGGAGCACACCTGCCCTGTAGCAAAAGGTTTTGTTTTGTGTTTTAAATGATTAAGTTACAATAAGGAACAGGAATCACAAATGTTCTAGGAGTCTAGGTCAGTTTAGAAAATCCATCCCTAACCAGTATTGGCTTCCTTACTGCTTGTGGTTTGCTGCAGTTTTTTTCCGCCCTATTAAGCCATTCTGCATTTACAGCTTACAGTTCGCATGGTTAAGGATGTTAAATGTATGCCTGTCTTTGTTTTGTTTTCTTCAGAATATAGGACAAAGTACCTCAATTTTACTGGACATGCTTTCTCATCTTACAACCACCACCACATTATTCCTTGTAGCAGACTGCTGTTTCCCAATATCCATTCCTCCATTCTTCCTGTAGTAATCGAGTACCCAAGTTTTTTTTTTTTTTTTCCAAGTTTTAATTCTAGACTCTACCCTAAGAAGAGGCGTGTTCTCCCTTTTCCTCCTTTCTAGTGGCTGTAATGCAGACAGTGATGGAGAGATGGCACAGAAAGCTCTTAGCTATTCCTCTATAAACATTTAGTATGATTAAGAAATAAGGGGCCAGCAGGTGGTGAGGTGGTTAAGGGTATTGGACTCTACTACATGGCTGACCATGGTTCAAGTCCCAGACCTGGTGGCTTGCTTTCTCATTTTCCTTACTTCCCTCCCTCTTTCACTGTGATCATATTAAAATAAGTAACTAACTAAATAAATAAAGTTAAATAAAATTCTTTAAAGAAAAAAATCCTAATTTTAAGCCACTGAGCTTTTGAAATTATTTATTTCAGCATAATTGAATTTGTCCTAACATATGGAAAAATTAGGAACCTACAAACAACTATGGCTAGCTGTTATAATGTAAGGAGATGGTATATAAAAAACACTATGGTCTGGTGAGGTGGCAGACAATTAGTAAATTCAGCACTTATTCCTAGTGTGAAACACTCAGAATTAAAGAACAATATTTAATGCAGAAGACTGGTTTACTTGTATTCACAATGTTGAAGTATTTATATTTAAAATCAAGAGCATTGTTTTGAAAGTTTTGACCACTGGTTTGAAGGTAAAATAGAAATAGAAGTTAAGCATTGGAAAAGAGGTAAGTTCTCTGCCACTAATGAGGTCTTATATCTAGACTATCCAAATCAAATTTTAAAAATTAATAGTCTATTAAAAGTAGCTGAATATAAGCATATGAAATATTATAGCAATTATTAGTTAGAAAATGAGATTTTTAACAGAAGTAAAAATCTAGGTCTAATCTTAAATGTGACACACATATACTTCGATATCTAAAAAAAAACCCTGAGGAAATAGAGTATTCTCTTGTCCAAAAAGATTGATAAAAATTGTTCTGTCATTCTGAAAATAATAAGTAGATTTGGTTTAATTCAGAATCACAGAATACTGGTGGGAGTCAATCTTGATTTTTAACCCATTGAGTTATAATCACATATAGTGGAATATATTTATTCCAAGTGTACAATTTAAGTTGTTAACAGTGCATGCTCCGGTGTAACCTACACCCTAATCAAGATACAGAGACCATTTTCTTTACCTCAGAAGTTTCTTTTTTCTTTCTTTCTTTTGGAGAGATTTTTGCTATAGGGCGCATGCCCTTGCAAGAAAGACAGAAAGCAAGAAATCACCTCCCCGGAGTGGGGAATGGCTACCACAAACCCTTCTCTGTTTCTCTCGGGACTTAGGGCTGGTGTGAGTTTCAAGTCCCTGGGTTCAGGACTCGAACTACAGTCAGGGTCACTGAGAGTCCAGTGTCTTAACCACTATGCCATCTGCTGGTCCTGACCCGAAAAGTTTCTTTGTGTTTTTTTCCCAATCTCCCCACCCTCACCAAGCAGCAAACCCTCTTTACTAATTTATTTCTATACTCATGTTACCTGTTTTTGAACTTTATATGAATGGAATCATATAATCTTTTTTGAGATTGGCTTTTTTGGTTCCAAATGGTTTTTTTGAAATGTATGTATGCTAATAGATACAGCAGTAGTTGATATGTTTGCGGATATTACATTGTGTTCAGGTTCCTGGTGATATACATTAGGGTTATTTCCAGTTTTTAGCTTAAAGGAATAATATAGCTATGAACATTCTTGTATTAGACTTTTGTAGGTAAATACAAAAGTGGAATTGCCGGGCTAGCTAGGTGGCATGTAGTTGAGGATACTGGATCCCATGTTGGCTGCATGGCTCAGTTCCTGGACCCAGCAACTTGAAAAACACATTGAGGGGCCAGCAGGTAGCATAGTGATTGAGACACTGGATTCCCAAATGGCCAACCATGGTTCGAGTCCCGGACCTTTCGGCTTGCTTTCTCTCTCTCCCTCCCTCTGGCCAAAATTGAAGAATAATGATAATAAAATTTAAAATAAATGGAAAAGACAAAAGAAAAACACACTGAGTGCGTGTGCGCGCATGCCTGCCCCAAATCCTGAGGGGTGAATGGGAAAGAAGAGATTGCAGTGTGGCCATTACCCCTGGGAGGTGCTTTCCTACCACAACCCCTGCCTCTGGCAAGTTAAGTGAAAAAGAAGAACGAAATGAAGATCATATTCTCTAGAACAGTCAAATGTCTTAGTTTAATGCCCTTTAATAAACACCACTCTGATGCATGGATTGAGAGTTATACCATGTGTGTAATCCTTTAATACACATGTTGAGGATGCTTGCTTTTTTGAATGGGAAACAGCATTTAAGTGTTAGAGATCATACTCTCTAGGTGGAAGAAAGAGTAGTGCTATTTATGTTATATATCTCATTGACATGTAGGTAGCATTATTTTGGTTATAGTAAATTTTACTGTAGACTTTCTGTCTGGTGTTAGTTATATGAAAATCAGCATGTGGTTATGAAAGGAACTAGTAAAAGTTGGCGTGTGTCTTTGTTTCTAGAACATTAAAGGATAAATGAAGTTTTGTTTATGTTTGCTAATTGGCAGGCCCCTTCCTTGTCAAAGATTGATTATACCCAAACATTATAGCTTTCTTGTGTCAGATATCCTTTGAGAAGATTGCCGTTTTCTATCAGAACAACTTTTTAGGTACTACCTCATTTAGATTTTCTTCAAGTAAAAATTCTTTATATGTACTGTTTTTTTTTTTTTTTTAAAGGATTTATCACTTTGGCACTTAATCTGCTGGGCTAGTTTTGGCTATTTGAGTTATTTTGGAAATTTTATAACTTGTAAATGCTGTTTTGAGCTATTAAATATAAAAAGAGTGAATGGTTAGCACAAACTGCAAATTCCTGAATGAGTCATTTGGATCATTCCTATGTATGTGGAAAAATTGCATAACTAGTGAGTGCTGGGTTTTCTATTTATGCTATATTATGCCACTTTTTTTTTTCTTTTTTTAATCCATCTCTCTCTTTTTTTTTTTTTTTTTTTTTTTTTAGAGCAGTGTAGAGCAAGCAGTAAAATAAGCTCATGGTAAAGTACTTTGAGAGTTAAAAGGAAAGTGCTTTGAAATTAAGCATCTTGGCTAATATTATATTTTATATCTAGACTTCTAGAAAGACTTAGAAAGACACCTTACTTACCTGCTTTTTCACTTGCACTGTTCTCTTAATATTTGTGTTAATTCAAAATACTACAAGTTAATGAAATTTTATTTTTTTAAAGAATTATTTGTTATTTAACTTTTTTTTTATTTATTTAATTTGACCAGAAAGAGAGAGAGAAAGGAAACTGCCAGATCTGGGACTCAAACCGTGCTTAGCTATGTGTGGGTCCAACACCCTTTACCATGCCACTTGCCAGCGCCCAAATTTGATTTTTTATTTAAATTATAATTTATAATTCTAGGCTTGAAGGCCACAGGAGTTTTTGGTTTGTGAATGTATTTCTACTTCACTAAACAGGAAAGTAGGTTTAATTTTCTCCATTTGAAAACATAAGTGCAAGGGAACACTGTGGTGTCACTAACTGGTGGACACCGTTAAAGGGACTAAACTTTGTCTAAGGGTACTGTTCTTATATTGATATAAATTTTGTGAAAAGGGCTTGTCATGAAACAGTCACAACATAATTATTTTAATTTTAGAGAAAAATACATAGAATATGTACATACCTGAATAAAAAAGGCAGAAAGCGTATATACTAACATATTTATGCTGTCTGTTTCTGGCTTTGGGGAATACAAATTATTGTTTGTTTATTTATTTATCTTTGAGAGATTTTTGCTATAGGGTGCATGCTCACTGGAGAGACAGAGACAGAAAGCAAGAAATGACCGCCGGGGGGAAGACCACAACACAATCTCATTTTCTCTTGGGATCATGGACACACGCACACACTGGCGCCCAACCTGAGTTTTAAGTCACTGGGTCTGGTACTTGAACCATGGTCAGCTACATGAGAGTCCATCAGCGTAACCATTAAACCATTTGCTGCTCCTTTATTTATCTATTTTTGTTGCTTAGTTATCTTTCTAGTAATCAAGTATATCTTTTCTAAAAGGGAAGAATTTAATCTCTTAAATATGATCTTTTCGAGGTAGGGGCTTGTTCATAATTATAATAAGGTTTCCATAAACAATGACAATTTTTTTTTTTTTTGGAGAGATTTTCACTGTAGGGCGCATGTGCTCGCCAGACAGACAGAGAGAGACATAGAGACAGAAAGCGAGAAATCACCCCCCAGGGGGGATGGTCACGCCGCAATCCCTTCTCCTCCATTCTCCTCTCGGGATCTTGGGCACGCACGCACACGCGCCCGGCGTGAGTTTTAAGCCACCGGGTCCGGGACACGAACCGCGGTCGACTACGTGGGAGTCCAGCGACATAGCCATTATGCTAACTGCTGGTTCCCAACAATGACAAATTTTATACAGCTAAGTTTTAAAGTCTAATTTATGTAACTAGAATTCATTCCCATATTTAGTGATACTTTTTATAAAGAAGCAGAGAAATCTATGACAGTCCATGCACTTAACCCCCCTCCCCCCATTTTGGGCCACTTGCGCAGTCTAATAAACTGAAATTGCCTTATATAACTGATCTCGGTAATTCTGTTTTCCTGGGCTGCTTTCATTGTGTTCAGGAACAGCAGATTGGGACCCTCCCTTTAATCTCAGTTTTGTGACATGGGCACATCATAGTTCAGATGATATCTGGTTACTCCCAGGTGATTCTGTGGTTTAAAGAAAAACAAATTTTTCCAAAGCCTTCAGAATAGTAGATAGCTAATATTGAGTGCTTACTTAGAACTGCTTTTCTTTTTTTCTTTCTTTTTAAAATTCTGTCAAAGGGTGTGCACTTGCAATACAGAGTGAGTTGGGGGCCTAGTCACACTTAAGGCCTTTTCCCCCATTTCTTCATCCAAAGGTCCTGCACATGCATATCTGTCTAGTAAGCCACTGAGGTTGGTATTTGAACCCCATTCAGCCATGTGGGATCCTGCTTCCTCTGTATCACTTAGTCCTTGTGCTGTGGAACCTACTGTAGCAGTGCCTTTATATATATAAACACCTTTTATTTAGAAGTGCTTTTTAAAATTATTATTTAATTTTATTTAGTAATTCATATATTTTAATTTGTCCAGAGCAAGAGAGAAAGGGGGAAAGTGAAAAGGCAAGCTGCCAGGTCTGGGACTCAAACCATGGTCAGCCATGTGGGAATGTCCAGCACCTTAACCATCACACCACCTGCTGGTCCCCTGGAAGTGCTTTTTAAAGACTTTCATGCACTACTTCATGCGTATTAGCTTATTTATTAGGCTTTATAGTCTTTAAGATATGTGGTTATGGAAGAAGCTTAAAGATGAGGAAATGAGTGTGTTCAGATGAAGTAATTTGTCTAAGACTAAGTGGCAAATGGGAGAGTTCACATTCTTAACCATTAATTTATATATTTAAAGAATTATATTTGGGACTAGCTGGACTCCCATGTAGTCGACCACGGTTTGAGTCCCGAACCTGGTGGCTTAAAACTCACACTGGGCGTGTGTGCATGCGTGCCCAGGATCCCAAGAGGAGAATGGAGGAGAAGGGACTGTGGCGTGGCCTTCTTCCCTGGGGGGTGATTTCTTGCTTTCTGTCTCTCTGTCTTTGTCTTTTTGGCGAGAGCATGGACCTTATGGCAAGAAAACTCTAAAAAAAAATTATGTTTATTTAACTTTATTTATTTAATTTATTTATTTTAATTTGACCATAGAGGGACAGTGAGAGCGAGAGAGAAAGCAAGAGCAAGAGAACAAGCCAACAGGTCTGGAACTCAAATCATGGCTGGCCGTGTGGGAATCCAGTTCTCCTAAACACCACGCCACCTGCTGGCCCCCTTAACCATGATATTAATTGACTGTCAGTTTAACAACTTATTTAATTCCTTCGGTAACTTGATTTCTACTATCCCTTTTTCCTTTCTGCTTGTCATGTATATGCAAAGATGAAAATAATCTGTTTCCTGCTTTTGACTTTATTACATATCATTGAAAATCATGTTTTTCACATGTAGGATAGAACAGACTCTGGAATCTGTTGTGAATTTCAGTGCTAGCTGTGTGACCTTAGGCCAATTAATCTTATTTGTAAAGTGGCAATAAAAGTGGTACCTACTATTATAAAGCTGTAAGGATTAAATGAGAACATTTACAAAGGACACAGTGACTACCATGTGTAAGTATTCAGTGTTAACTTTGTCAGCATTGACGGTAGTAACAAATATGGAACTCAGAGCAGAATCAGATTCAATATGCCTATTTTTGTGACATGACATATTTAATTGCTACCTTTTTTACTTAAAAAGAAAAGTTTGCCTAACCGGATTTCTTCCAATTCTAGACTTAAGGTTTATTTTGTATCAATTATTTGGCCAAATATATTTTTCATCAAATAGTTACTTTGAAATATAAGGCGGGGGGTGGGGTGGGGCAGTAGTTGGCGGAATGGTTGTCGCTGGGCTCTCATGTGGTTGACTGGGGTTTAAGTCCCGGACCTGGTGGCTTAAACGCACACCAGGCGCATGTGCATGTTGTGTCCAAAATCCCGAGAAGAAAATGGAGGATTAGAGATTGCGGCGTGGCCATCTCCCCTAGGGGGCGATTTCTCGCTTTCTGTCTCTGTCTTTCTGGCTAGCACACGTGCCCTATAGCAAAAACCTCTCCAAAAAAAAAGTTCAAAAAAAAAAACAGAAAAGAAAAGAAAAATATAAACCAGGGTTTATTTTTCATAAAGCATCTCCCATGAAAACTTAGGGATTTTTAAATAGTGAATTATGTACATTAATTCTATTCTGAAAAGTGTTTGGGGGATTTTTTTCCTTCATATTTGTTGTATGTTTTGTGCAAACTTTGGTTTTGAGTCACTGTTAATTGCTTTATCTGTGTGTCACATACATGGCTTGATTTTCCTGTTTTTTAGTTAATTTTCCCCCAAGAGTTGAAATATAACTAATCTTAACATTTAAAGAGGATTATTATTGGACTAGCACAACAGATAAAGGAATACTTCAGGGGGCCAGCGGGTGGCATGGTGGCTAAGGCACTCTACTACCACATGGCAGACTACAGTTTGAATCTCAGATAAGATGGTTTGCTTTCTTTCTCTGGTGAGCACGTTTGCTATAGCAAATGAAAAATAATAGTGATAAATTAACTCTTTAAAAAAGGAAAAAGGAATGCTTCAGGGCAGATGTCTGAGATATGATATTTAAGCTGAGTTTATATGTTCAAGTTGAAATATTCTTGGAATAAAAGGGTTGAGTTGATCATTAGATGATAGTATTTTTTACTTCTTTTTTTTTCCTTCCTTCCTTTTCTCCTTCCTTCCTTCCTTCAGTTTGACTGGAGAGGGACAGAAGGAGAGAGGGAAAGTGAAAAAGTGAGCTGCTAGATCAAGGACTTGAACCATGGTCAGCCATGTGGGAGTCCATTGCCCTTAACCACCGTACCACCTGCCAGCACCAGGTGGTAGTATTATAATAAATAAACTCTTATCTTGACAAGAGAACTTAAATGTGTGCTTGTGTTCTTAGGTGACCGAGTTATTGACGTAGGATCTGAATGGAGAACTTTCAGCAATGACAAAGCAACAAAAGATCCATCTCGTGTTGGAGATTCTCAGAATCCTCTTCTGAGTGATGGAGATTTGTCTACCATGATTGGCAAGGTAATGAGTCCA
>NW_006207268.1:156641-180159 GCF_000334495.1 Tupaia belangeri chinensis
ATACCAAGTACAGAGTGACCAGAAGGTACCACCAGAGTGGTACCACCTGGACTTTGGAAACTTTGTAAAGTATCAGGCACTGCCCCAGTGGGAAATTGACCTGTGAATATGGTTTGCCCTACCACTATTGTGAATGATGGCTCCATCCTAAAGAGGAGATCATCGAATTGCAATTACAGAGTCTTTATATCTCAGGGTTTGTTTTATTTTTGTTTTCTGTTTTTTATATAGAGCACATTTTGCACAAAAATTGAGTTGGTGTATATAGTATGGTCGTTATGAATTAATATTCATATGTTCCTTGAATTTAGAAACTGTTTTGTTTCCCCCCATACCACTTAGCATATGAAGGAGAGCTCAGTATAGCCCATTTTCTAGTATTGGTGAATTTATGACTTTTCCTAAGCTTCACCTGTCTCATCTATAGTATGAGAATAATATACTAGTACTTCAGAGGTGCTGAGGGTTTCATGGTAATGTATATAAAATATTCATAACACAACATATACTTTGTAGTATGTGCTCAGTACATGGTAGCTGAAATTATTACATAAGGCAGTAAATAACTTTCCTGGGAACTTGGCTCTTTTTTGCTCTGTTATCTGTGAAATGGGACATTAGTAGTGACAGTATGCCGAAGGACTAACCAAGGAATTACATGCTATGTTGGGACTTCATCTGTACTACTGCACAGTCTATTTTTTTAAAGAATTATTTTATTTAACTTTATTATTATTTTTTAGTTTGATCAGAGAGAGAGTAAGAAAGCAAGCCTACAGGTGTGAGACTCCAACCACAGACAGCCATGTGAGAGTCTAGCGCCTTTAACCACCATGCCAACCTGCTGGCCCCTGCACATCTATTTTTAAGAAAGTATTGTGAGAAAAAAGCAAATAAGTTTTTTTCATGCTCAGATTAATAAATTACATATTATTAGAGAAAGGCTAGATTAATATTATATTCAGAAATATCTTTAGATTATTTTTACATTTGCTTTTTGCCTTACTAGCTTGGAAAAAAAATATACTGCCAACATTTTTAAAGGTAAGAGTCCAACTAATTGACACTGGCTTTTTTAATTAATTAATTAATTTTTTTTTTCATTACATGACTCGAGACCAGCAGGTGGTGTGGTAGTTAAGGCGCTAGACACTCCCACATGCCTGACCATGGTTCAAGTCCTGGACCTGGTGGCTTGCGCACTCACTCTCTCTTTCTCTCTGTGTGTTTCTCTGGTCAAATTTAAAAATAAGTAAAAATGAACAAATAAAATAAATATTTTTTTTTTAAAGAAATACACAGCTCAAAGATAAAAGTATAAAAATACAGTAAATGTTCCTCACCTTTGACCTCTAAACTGTTAGGTCCCACTGTCTTTCTCTGCCGAGAATGGAGACAGCCACTATTATTAGCTTCTCCAGTATCCTTTGAAAAAAGTTGATGGTTATTTGGCAGACATAAAATTTTTCCCCCAAATGCTGCATCTATTATATTCTGTATGTCTAGGTTTTTTTGGAGCTATTTCCAGACTTTGTCCTTTTCTACCGTGGTCTAGTCAGTTAAATACCATACCACAGTGTTTTAATATCCAGTAGTAGGAGTCTTCCCTTGTTGCTTTTCTTCTTTGTTAGCCTTTTTGAGAGATTTTTGCTATAGAGTGCGTATGCTTGCTGCAGAGAGAGACAGAGTGCAAGAAATCACCCCTCAGGGGGGATGGCCAAGCTGCAATCCCTTCTCCTCTGTTCTCCTCTCTGGATTTTGGGCATACCTGCACATTCGCCCTGTGTGACTTTAAGTTGTCAGGTCCAGTACCTGGATCACCTATGTGGGAGTCCAGTGACGTAACCATTAGGCCATCTTCTGGTCCTTCATTAGTCTTTTTCATTTAAAGGTTGGGAGCACTATGTTTAGTTTCTTTAAAAACAACAGCAAAAGAAAAAAGCCATTTAGTTATCATTTTCACCAGGATTTGGGCTAGGTTTATTTCGATTCCTCTTAAGTTTTCTAGTCCTTTAATATTTCCTTCTGTTCTTTGTAAGTGATTTTTTTCTTTTTTAATTTTTCATATTCTTGAACAGTTGTTTAAAATCACATATTCTTTAAGTATTTTTCTTTTTAATACAAGGCATAGACGATACACAGTACACATTTCATGGACATGTGGAGTCAATATATATTATCCTAGATATTATTGATTCAAGTTTTCAAAATAAATTTTTTTTCATAGTCATAAAACTTTTTTTTATAGGGTACAGGAGCTGCAAGTTTTGATGAATTTGGCAATTCTAAGTACCAAAATCGGAGAACAATGAGTAGTTCTGATCGGGCAATGATGAATGCATTCAAGGAAATCACTACCATGGCAGACAGAATCAACCTCCCTCGAAATATAATTGTAAGCTTCTGTTTACCTTCTTTAAGCCATTCTGGCATTGACTTAGCATAATTTAATGAACACAAGGAATTTTGATACTGCAATTAATTAAGTGGCCTACAGTTAATTAAACTTGGTTTCTCTGCTTTGAAGGATCGAACAAATAATTTATTCAAGCAAGTATATGAACAGAAGAGTCTGAAAGGAAGAGCTAATGATGCCATAGCTTCTGCTTGTCTCTATATTGCCTGTAGACAAGAAGGGGTTCCTAGGACATTTAAAGGTAAGAGATAAAGGTATCATCTATTTTGGGACTGGCAGGTGGCATGGTGGTTTAAAGGCTGTGGGCTCCCGCATGTCCGACTGTGGCTCGAGTCCTGGACCTGGTGGCTTGCTTTCTCAATTTTTCTGTCTGTCACTCTTTCTCACACTCTGATCAAATTAAAATAAATAAATAAATAAAATTTAAGTTAAATAAAATAATTCTTTAAAAAAAAAAGGTATATATATCACCTTCATCATATAAAAGTAAGAGAACAAAGTCAGACAACTTCGATGCTTAGAAGCCACATCATGTCTTTGGTGTTACGTACAGTAACCCATGTGAACATCATTTCCCAGTGCCTGTCTGCATTGTTTCTTGGCAGCAATTCATACTGTGAATTTACTGACTGTGTTCTTTTCAAGCTGTTTTCTCATATAGGCTTTTTTTTTTTTTTTTCCAAAGAGATTTTTGCTAGAGGGTGTGTGCACTTGCCAGAGAGACAGAGAGAGATGGAAAGCAAGAAATCATCCCACAGAGGGGATAGCCACACTGTAATCCCTTCTCCACTGTCCTCTCAGGATTTTGGGTACCCACACACATGTGCTTGGTGTGAGTTTTAAGTCACTCCGTCTGAAACTTGAACCACAGTTGACCATGTGGGAAGTCCAGTACGTAACCATTATGCCATCTGCTGGTCCCCCCATGTAGTCATTTTAATCCATATAAGCCCACTGTGTTCTTGCTAGTAAGATCTTTTTTTCATGGTTTTTAATCCCAGAGTGCATGTGCCTAAGAAAGAGGGTGAGGGAATCTCCTCTCCCCCCAAACAGGGCCTGGTCATGCTATAGTCCTTTCTGTTTAATTTCTACATCCTGTCAGGATCCTGGACTGCATACCCAGCATGTGGGCTCTGGGCCAGGATCCAAATTGAGGCCAGCCATGTAAAATCTGAATCTGGCCACCTCTGCACAGCACTGAGCCACCCACTAGTAAGATCTTTCAACTCACAATTTTGTGAGTTGAAATGCACCATTGTAAGCCACCATGGGCTGTTTGTAATATCTTCCACTTGATGCATGAATACAGTGTCCAGGTGACGGTGGGCAGCTTTAGAAAACATCAGTGAAATTTTTTATTATGTGGCAGTGTTTGCACTTCCACTTAAGTTGGAGGTTTTGAGAAAACTGGTATTTTTCATCTAGTTCAGTTACCCATGAATACATGACAATCTATTCACAGTGTTGTAATGATATTCAGACTGACATTCACTGCTAAAGCTCTGTTTACCTGAAGATGATACTTACCCTTCATTCATCTGGTGAATATTTATTTATTTTTATTCTTTTTAATTACTAAATATTTTCAAAGTTTATTCATGAAGTATTCTTCAAATGTTCCCCCACAAAACTACTTAAAAAGAATGTTTTGAACTATATTGATGAAGCACAGCAACAACATGAAAACAAAGAATCTTCCCTTCTTTCAGGAGAAATGTTTCAGTGTGAAATTATCTTTAACACCTTTGCTGTCAATTCTGGGTAAAACAAGATGGCAGCTTCCTTTCTTGTTCAATGATCCCCTTGCCCTGATCTTGTTCTGGTGGTGTCCCTCCTGTGTATAGCACCACAGTCTCTGTGGCAGGAGCCTTGAAAGGTCTGCCTTCCTGTTTCCCTATCTGCCGTCTGATTTCTTCAGTTCCTTGCGCACCTTCTCATAGCAAAAGTCACAAAGTACATCATTTCTGTTTCAGACGACCACATTCAGGACACATGTCTATATTGTTCTTAACTTTTATAAGCTTCTGAGGATTTCTTCTCCTCCACCAGTGAACTTCAATGCTGCATCTGTCTTGGGGATCTACCATCCAAAAGATACAGTCCAAAAGGCTGGAATTCTCCTCACTTTGACTGGTAGCATTTTCTGGTTCTGTAAATATGGCTGAACCCTCAACTGGTCCCCAACGGAGGACTAGGGAAGCCTAGCCGGCTCTGCTGAAGCGTCTGCTGCAGTCCTTCTCTACAGTTCATAGCAGCCCCCTAGCACCATCATGGCTGGTGTCATCTTTCTCCTTAGATGGCACCCACTGGATATTTACTTACTTATTAAATACTATTATAATATTTATTACTTTTTTGGGGATTTTTTTTTTTCTTGCTATAAGGCATGTACACTTGCCAGAGAGACAGAGGGACAGAAAGTGAGAAATCACCCCCCCCAGGGGGAATGGCAATGCCGCAGTCCCTTCTCCACTCTCCTCTCGGGATCTTTAGCATGCCTGCACACATGCCCGGCTTGAGTTTAAGCCACCAGGTCCAGGACTCAAACCACGGATGACTACCTGGGAGTTTAGCAACATAGCCATTACGCCAACTGCTGGTCCCAAATTTATTTATTAAAGTTTATTCATGTAATTTGAAAGTAAGATGAGCACTTTAAGCAGGGTCTCCTGCTGTAATGTCTCCCCACCCCAACTTGTCCTAGCTAGTCAGAGTGACAGACAGGCACACCAGGAACTGGTCGATGCAGGAACTGAATCCCAATCTTCCATATGGCTTCCAGTAGTGCACAGAGCATTGCTATTGCTATGTCACCATTTCTGGGCCCAGTGAACTTTTTTTTTTTTTTTTTTTACATGTCGTCTTATATCAGAGTGAACAGGCAGTGATCTTTATCGTCTTTATTGTTGTTAATTATTGCTAAAACAGGCTTTTGTTTATTTGTTTGGAAAATACTTGGTGGTCGAATGCTTAGGGAAAACAAGGTTAAATTCTTTTTGTCTGTTAGCTATAACTTATAATCGTAGGAGTTACAGATAAATAAGCTACTGTAGCATAAGAGGCTTTTTTTTTTTTTTTTTTTTAGTTTCCTATAGGCACATGTGCTCACTGACATGTGTCAGAGATGGAGGGAAGTGAGAAATGACCCTCCGGTGGCTATAGCTATGCTGTAATCCCTTCATTCACCTCTGGGGATTGTGGGTATGCACACACATATATACCTGGTGAAGCCTCCGGTCTGGGACTTGAACAGGTCCATAAGAGACATTCTTAAGTTTGAATATTTTCTTTCATTTCCTTGATATCTTCCTACTACTAATATAGAAATATCAAAGATGTTTTGATTAGCTGATACTTGCATAAATTGAAACTTCAAAAAACCTAGTATTTTAAAAGAATAAGATAATAAATTTTACTTTAAAATGTGATGAACATTTAAGTTAACTGAGGTTTTAAATTAGCTCTACCCTATTTGAGGTATCTCTGAGAGGATTAAAGTTTTTATCTTTAAGGCATGATTGAAATATTTGCAATTAGAATGTTTTATTTTTATAATCAGAAGTAAGAAATTAAGAAAATTATATGGCTTATGTGGACTTATTTAACTTTTTTCTTCCAGAAATATGTGCCGTATCACGAATTTCAAAGAAAGAAATTGGTCGATGTTTTAAGCTTATTTTGAAAGCTTTAGAAACCAGTGTGGATTTGATAACAACTGGGGACTTCATGTCCAGGTTCTGTTCCAACCTGTGTCTTCCTAAACAAGTTCAGATGGCAGCTACACATATTGCCCGCAAAGCTGTGGAGCTGGACTTGGTTCCTGGAAGGAGCCCCATCTCTGTGGCGGCAGCAGCTATTTACATGGCCTCCCAGGCATCAGCTGAGAAGAGGACCCAAAAAGGTAGGGTTCTTCATCAAGAACAATAGTGATGAAATTGTGAGGGTTGTAGTGTCTGCTTGATTTTCTATTTTAAGTATAAAGCAGGTAAATATCCAGAACCCACACTTAAAATGTAGTTTGTTGGTATATTTATGAAAATATAATACTTTTTTTCTTCCTTTAATGTTTTTAGTTTTTGCTCTAGGGCGTGTGTACTCACCAGAGATGGAGGTTGCGAGGGAGTAAGAAATCACCCCCTCAGGAAGGATGGCCAGGCCCAATCCCTTTTCCTCCATTCTCCCTCTCAAGATTTTGGGTGTATACATACATATACCTGGCATATTTTTGAAACCGCTGGGTCTGGGGCTTGAACCATGCAGTTGGCCATGTGAGATCCAGTCACCTTAACCACCACACTACCTACTAGTCCCATTAGATGCCCCCCCCTTTTTTTTTAAAGAGAAATTTTTGCTATAGGGTATGTGCACTCGACAGAAAGACAGAAGGCAAGATACAACACCCCTCCCCCGCCCCCCAGGGTGATGACCACGCTGCAATCCCTTCTCCTCCATTCTCCTCTCAGGATTTTGGCCATGCACGTACACATGCCTGGCATGAGTTTAAGCCACTGGCTGTAGGACTCTGTGGTAGACTACATGGGAGTTCAGCAATGTAACCATTATGCCATCTTCTGGTCCCTAGATTGATTTTAAAGTGGTTCATAAATAAAAATGTCTTGAGAAATACTGAATATTTAGTTTTTCATTTTAATTACTACTTTTAGTTTATATATTTTTCAGTTTTAGATGTTTTTATTTTTTCCTTCTAAATAGTCCCATAGTCACCCCTCACAGGAAATTTACCTTTTTAATTCTTGGGGGGGCAGGAGATTATCTTTTGTTTATTTATTTATTTTTTTTGAGAGGTTTTTGCTATAGGGCGCGTGTGCTCGCCAGACAGACAGAGAGATAGAAAGCTAGAATCACCACCTCAGGGGGGATGGCCACACCGCAATCCCTTCTCCTCCATTCTCCTCTCGGGATCTTGGGCACACACGCACATGTGCCCGACGTGAGTTTAAGTCACTGGGTCCAGGACGCGAGCCGCAGGCGACTACATGGGAGTTCAGCGATGTAGCCATTACGCTAACTGCTGGTCCCATGTTTTGTTTCTTAGAATGTGGCATGGTGCCCTATGCATAGACACATTAATAAATATAGTCATGTGCAGTGTCTCAATGTTTTGGTCAACAGTGGACCAAATATATGACAGTGATGCCATAACGTCATACAATATAACCTGGGTATGTAGTAGTCTGTGTCACTGAGGAGTACATAAGCATATTCCATGACACACACTGACAAAATCACCTGATTACTCATTTCTTAGAAATATCTTACTCTTTTTGTGTAGCAGTACATGGATTATGTGTGTTGACCATATACCTTTAACATTTTGTGAAGCCTGTTCTTTTTCTTCTTTAGTACAATACTCACAGCTTCTTAATGAAAATTCAGAAATAAGTAGTTGTAAGTAGCCTAAAATCTTAAAGCCATTTTTTTAAAAGAGATTTTTGCAATAGGGCGCTTATGCTCATCAGAGAGACAGAAAACAAGATCTCCATTCTTCTTGGGATCTTGAGCATGCACGCACACATGCCCAGTGTGAGTTTTAAGCTGCCAGGTCTGAGACTCAAACTGCAGCTGACTATGTGGGAGGTAGGCAACATAACCATTATGCCATCTCCTGGTCCCTTAAAGCCATTTTTTAACTGAGTGTTGTAGTGAAACTTTCCAACAGAAATATTGAGTAAATTTCTTTACAGCTTATATTCATCAATTACTTCCATGATCCTCAAAACAAGTACAAAGGTAAAAGAGCCGTCAGTTCTATATTTAAAAATGAGCTAATTACTGATCCAGTGGCTGTGTAGTAACATATGAGAACAACCTTCCACTTCACTTTAGATTTTATATTGATAAAAATTACAAACCATATAGAGGAGTGGTTAGGGAATGACAGCCGACCATTGTTACTTAAGTGTGCCATTATCCATTCCCTTATGTGTCCACTTCTATTTTTTAGGGATATTTGAGTCTTTTGGTAAAATTGAGACTTTAAAGCTAGGCATATGCCCATTACCTTCATTCCTAGTTGTAAAGTTTAATAACAACACAAAAGCTTTTCTTTCTTTTTTGCGATAGGGTGCATGCGCTCACCAGAGACAGACAGAGAGACAGAAAGCGAGAAATCACCCCCCAGGGGGATGGCCACGCCGCAGTCCCTTCTCCTCCTTTCTCCTCTCGGGATCTTGGGCACGCACGCGCGTCCCGCGTGAGTTTTAAGCCACTGCGTCCAGGACGTGAGCCGCTGTTGACTACATGGGAGTCCAGCAACATAGCCATTACACTAACTGCTGGTCCCACAAAAACATTTTATTTTTTAAAATAATTACTTATTTTTTATTTATTCATTCATTTTATTTTTTTTTAATTTGACCAGAGAGAGACAGAGGGTGAGAGTGAGAGAGAGGAAGTGAGAAAACAAGCCACCAGATTCAGGACTCGAACCCTGGTCAGCCACGTGGGAGTGTCTAGCACCTTAACCACCATGCCACCTGCTGGTCCCGCACAAAAGCATTTTTTTAAGTGCATCTTTAAACATGTATTTGTGTGTGTACACACACACACACACACACACACACACACACACACGTATATCTGTCAAACCTTATCTAGGCTTTCGTTATTTCTTCCATGAGAGAGAGACAGGTACCCCCAACAGTCTTCACATTGTAGTCCTTCCCCAGCCCACCTGGATCACAGGCCTGGTGGGCACAGGGAGGCCCTAGGACACAAACCTGGGACCACCTCACACAGGTTCATTTGCATTTTCACTGTACTACCACCTGGCCCCAGCAAGGGGACCTTCAAGCATAGAAATTTAAAGTGATTTTTTTTTTTTTATAAGAATGTATTTATGGGTCCTTTCTGTGATCCTATATATATGTGTGTGTGTGTGTGTGTGTGTGTGTGTGTGTATAATCAGTCAAGGGGCCAGCCCTGTAACACAGCAGTAGTGCACTGTTAAAGTTAGATCCCACATGACAGCTGCAATTTGAATCCCTGACTTGGTTATTCTAAATGTGCCCAGCACATATGCAGGTGCCCAGGACCCAATAGGCTGGAGGACTTGAGAAAGGCATGACCTGATCCTGTGGATGTTACTCTTCTCTTTCTCTTTCTCATGCATGTACACATACATGAATAAAGGAAAAATATTTAGGGAAAAAAGGTAGTTCTAAGTATGATGCTTAAAATCACTTAATATCAATCTTAAGTGTTGTGTGCCTGGAACATGCAGATATTACCTATATTAAAGTTTTTAATACTAACAACAGTCCTTTAAGATAATGAGCACTGCCAGCATTTTTTTTTTTTTTTCGCTATAGGGTGCATGCACTCAGACAAAAAAACAAGAAATCACCCCCCAAGAGGGGATGGCCACACTGCAGTCCCTTCCCCCTCATCCCTCTCTTGGGATTTGGGGCATGTACATGTCCAGCATGAGTTTCAATTGCTGGATCTGGGATTCGACTGTGGTTGGCCATGTGGGAGTCCAGCGATGCAACCGTTATGCCATCTGCTGGTCCCAGTACCACCACTATTACTGTTACTGTTAGTTACTATAGCTCCTGCTTTTCTTTTTCAGTATGTATTTCCATTATCTGTTTTTTTAATTAAAAAGAATGCTCACTAGACAGACATAGACAGTGAGAGGGAAAGTGAGAAATCATCCCCTGGGGTAATGGCCATGCCGTGATCCTTTCTTCTCCCTTCTCCTCTCAGGAACTTGGGTGTGCACACACACATGCCCAGTGTGAGTTTCAAGCCACTAGGTCTGGGACTCAAACTACAATCAGCCATACCAGAGTCCAGCAGTGTAACCTCTACACCATCTGTTGGCCCCCCCCCATTATCAGTTTTTAAAAGTCAGCATTTTGGGGCCCAGCCTGGTGGTGCAGTCAGTAGCAAACTGAACTGTAAAGCTGGAATGCACATGGCTGCTTGTGGGTTTGGATCCCCAAATTGACTTGAAAATCCAGTGGATGCCCAAGATCTAACAAGCAGGAGAGCAAGAGGGATGGCAGCCTGAAAGGACCTCATCGAGGATACTTCTCTTGCTCTTGTTCACTGTCTCTCTCTCTCTCATGCATGCAAACACTATCGTGAAGAAAATAAACAAAGATATAAGATGATAAAAATATTTTTTGTTTTGTTTTTCACTTTGGCACGTTATACCACCATGTCTGACAAACTCAACTCAGCTAGTAGAAAAAGAGGATGGAAATTATGCTTAATATTCTGATTTTTGTCTTTTAGAAATTGGAGATATTGCTGGTGTTGCTGATGTTACAATCAGACAGTCCTACAGACTGATCTATCCTCGAGCTCCAGATCTGTTTCCTACAGACTTCAAATTTGACACCCCAGTGGACAAACTACCACAACTATAAATTGAGTCGGCTAATATGAAACTAATGAACACAGAACTTTGCCTGTTGTATATAGCCATACAAAGTGCTGGGCTGAGCCTTTGATGAAGAAAAACACAAGACATGGTACGCATTCCAGGGCTAAATATTATTGCTTGGCGTTCTGTATGTATATACTAGTAAAGCATATTTAATGATTTAAATTTCTTATTGAATTTGCTTTCTTTTGTAGCAATCTAGGAAACTGTATTTTGAAAATATTTGAAATTATGTAATTCTTGAATAAAACATTTTTCAAACTAAACTTTTTGTTATAATTACATGTTCTATGTAATTTATAATATATAATTGCAAATAATGCATATTGTTACAGCTAGTAAAGCTGATAGAGGTCCTTGTTTCCCATTTTTCTTTTATATATTTTTTGGAGGTTTTTTTATCTTAATAAAGTCACAAAAATAGCAAACGCTTTTGAGAATCATTATTAACAGCATATTTAGTTTGCAGTTTCAGAGGATGTGTATGTGTATGTATGTATGTGGGGCCAGCCGATGACATGGTGGTTAAGGCAGCTGGTTCCCACAAGGCCAACTACGTGGTTGGAGTCCCAGACCTGGTGGCTTGGAAGAAACATGGTGAGGGGATCAGCAGGTGGCATAGTGGTTAAGGTGCTAGATTCGCACATGTCTGACTACAGATCAAGTCCTGACACAGAGGCCTGAAACTCATCCCAGGCCCATGTGCCTACATACTCTAAAGCTCAAGAGGCGACTGGAGGGGACATGATTGCAGTGTGGCCATCTCCCCCAGGAGATGATTTCTCTCATTTTGTCTCTCTGATGAGCACATGCACCCTATTAGCAATCTAAAAAAACAAAAATAACATGATGGGCACGTGTGTATATGCTCAAAAACCTTTAGAGGAGAAGGGATTGTGGTGTGGCATTCCATCTCCCCTGGGAGGTGCTCGCCACCTTTCCCCCACTCCCTCGCTCTGTCTCTGCCTCCAGTGAGACAGAACAAAACAAAAAAAAACATTAACAAAGCAAGTGATGAGATGGGTCTCAAAAGGCACCAGCTTGAGAGATACTGAAATGTTTAAATGTGTGTGTGTTTTTTTTTTCCAGTGACCTTGAGCACCTAAGATACTGGTAAATAACAAATCAACAGCTTTTGGTTTGGGGATAACATTCCATTTTGTAGAATCAGAATATCAGCAATTCTTTCATTCTTTGTTATGCTTATTGGATACTCAGTAAAGAACATTTAAAATTGTCCCTTGGAGTGTTCACGATTTTTTTTAAATGAGGAAGGAAGCTAAGTATTTTTTCCTCTTCCATGGTTCTCTTGCCTGGGTTAGTTACAGGCACATGCCCCCATGTGCTTCCTTCATTCGTGGTGGGAGCAAAACCAGGGCCTCCCACGTGGTCTCATGGTGCCTTACCACTTGAACCACTACAGCTGGACCCAGGAAGTTTTTAACTAGCACCCTAGGTGATTTGTGACATGTCTGCTGTTTTGTATGTCATTCTTTGAGGAACATCAAGGGTCTCTACTGCAAGATGTTGTAACAAGTCCAAGATTTTTGTTATTTTTATAGCTAGGTAGTTTGTACAGGTGACTGGGATCCATTCTAGATAGCGCCCCTGTAAACTGCACTGCTCTGAAAGCAGAGTTTACACATGTTCTTAGGCATGCATGAAGAGGTTAACCCTGGATTAGAAGGACAGTCTCCTGTTGTGGCCTGGTGGGCAGGTTCAGACTAGTCCATAGAGGGACTACCATTTAGAAGAGCAAACCTTGGAGCCAGCAGGTGGCATGGAGGTTGGGCGGCTGTGCAGTCTGGGTACCTGGCAGTTTGAGAAACATGACTAGTGTGTGGGTGTGTGTGCCCAGAATCTGAGAAGGGAGAAGAGATTGCGGTGTGGCTGACCTCCCTAGGGGGCGATTTCTCACTCCCCTACCCTCACCCTAATGAGTGCACCCCTCTATAGCAAACTATAAAGAAAAATTCCAGTTATTCTGGCCATAGAAGTGGAATGGTATTTCTCTCTTGAACGAAACCTAGCATGCTTGCACGGTGGCTGCTCAGAGGTAGGGAGGTCACCAGCGAGCCAAATACGAGGATACTGAAATCCACATACGGTGTTGCAAAGCTAGTGATGACATTATCCTCCAAGCAGGTAGAACTCATCCCACCCAGAGAGCCCAGGAAGAAGCACTCTCAGACCCCTGTCTCCCTCCCAGACACGGCTTTGGTCCCCCAGTACGTTGCGTCCCCAAATGGGCCAGAAGCAGCAGTGGTGCTCTAGTGCTCCTCAGGTTCTAGTGACCCGAGGTGAAGACTGCGCGTGACCATGTAACTAACTAGATTCTAAAACAGTTAAATTTGCAATATCAGAGTTCAGTGCAGATATGCTGTAGAACATTTGGAAAACACATAACGAAGTGCTTGTAAGACGTCTAGAAATTAGTATATTTTTCTTTCAGCTGTTTATTAAAATATAGTTGATTTAGGTGTCATGACTTTAGTCGTCACTTACCTGGTTAAAACATACTCAGGGTAAACTCCATTGTGCTGCTTCAGAGAAGTCAGATCCCATAGGTGACTGAGGTTCAAATCCCTGGTCTGGTCAGCCAGACATATGGCAAGCACAAGACTGGCCAGGATCCAGTGGGCTGGAGGAAGGCGATCACAGTGTTAGCAGACCCTGTGGAGGATGCTTCTCTCTCAGTGTGTGCACACACTACAATGACTTTTTTAAAAAGGTTTAATTAAGGGGCCGGCAAGTGGCATGGTGGTTAAAGGTACTGGACTCCCACATGGCCAATCACGGTTCAAGTCTCGGACCTGGTGGCTTGCTTTCTCACTTCCTCTCTCTCTCTCTGTCTCTCTGATCAAACTGAAAAATGATGATGATAATAAAGTTAAATAAAATAATTCTTTTAAAAAAAAGGTTAAATTAAATAGGTGACTAAAAAAACTGAACACAAAGGGAAAATAAAAATCTAGTCTCTAGGCCAACCCCATTGCCTAGTGGGTAAGAGACTGGATCTCATGACCAACGAGTTCAAATCCCAACCCCAACCTCTTGAAAACTGGGTATGTGTGCATACATGATCAAAATCCTGGCAGTATTTAGAGAAATAGAGACGGGGTTGTGGTGTGACTGCCCCACCGAGGGGCGCCTGCTCTCTCTGGCAAGCACATGCACCCTCTAAGAAAACAAAATCTAGCTCCTGTTGCTCACGTCAACATCTGCCTGTTTTTTTTTTTTTTTTTTTTTTTTTTTTTGTTTTTTTAGCTGGACCCAGGAAGTTTTTAACTAGCACCCTAGGTGATTTGTGACATGTCTGCTGTTTTGTATGTCATTCTTTGAGGAACATCAAGGGTCTCTACTGCAAGATGTTGTAACAAGTCCAAGATTTTTGTTATTTTTATAGCTAGGTAGTTTGTACAGGTGACTGGGATCCATTCTAGATAGCGCCCCTGTAAACTGCACTGCTCTGAAAGCAGAGTTTACACATGTTCTTAGGCATGCATGAAGAGGTTAACCCTGGATTAGAAGGACAGTCTCCTGTTGTGGCCTGGTGGGCAGGTTCAGACTAGTCCATAGAGGGACTACCATTTAGAAGAGCAAACCTTGGAGCCAGCAGGTGGCATGGAGGTTGGGCGGCTGTGCAGTCTGGGTACCTGGCAGTTTGAGAAACATGACTAGTGTGTGGGTGTGTGTGCCCAGAATCTGAGAAGGGAGAAGAGATTGCGGTGTGGCTGACCTCCCTAGGGGGCGATTTCTCACTCCCCTACCCTCACCCTAATGAGTGCACCCCTCTATAGCAAACTATAAAGAAAAATTCCAGTTATTCTGGCCATAGAAGTGGAATGGTATTTCTCTCTTGAACGAAACCTAGCATGCTTGCACGGTGGCTGCTCAGAGGTAGGGAGGTCACCAGCGAGCCAAATACGAGGATACTGAAATCCACATACGGTGTTGCAAAGCTAGTGATGACATTATCCTCCAAGCAGGTAGAACTCATCCCACCCAGAGAGCCCAGGAAGAAGCACTCTCAGACCCCTGTCTCCCTCCCAGACACGGCTTTGGTCCCCCAGTACGTTGCGTCCCCAAATGGGCCAGAAGCAGCAGTGGTGCTCTAGTGCTCCTCAGGTTCTAGTGACCCGAGGTGAAGACTGCGCGTGACCATGTAACTAACTAGATTCTAAAACAGTTAAATTTGCAATATCAGAGTTCAGTGCAGATATGCTGTAGAACATTTGGAAAACACATAACGAAGTGCTTGTAAGACGTCTAGAAATTAGTATATTTTTCTTTCAGCTGTTTATTAAAATATAGTTGATTTAGGTGTCATGACTTTAGTCGTCACTTACCTGGTTAAAACATACTCAGGGTAAACTCCATTGTGCTGCTTCAGAGAAGTCAGATCCCATAGGTGACTGAGGTTCAAATCCCTGGTCTGGTCAGCCAGACATATGGCAAGCACAAGACTGGCCAGGATCCAGTGGGCTGGAGGAAGGCGATCACAGTGTTAGCAGACCCTGTGGAGGATGCTTCTCTCTCAGTGTGTGCACACACTACAATGACTTTTTTAAAAAGGTTTAATTAAGGGGCCGGCAAGTGGCATGGTGGTTAAAGGTACTGGACTCCCACATGGCCAATCACGGTTCAAGTCTCGGACCTGGTGGCTTGCTTTCTCACTTCCTCTCTCTCTCTCTGTCTCTCTGATCAAACTGAAAAATGATGATGATAATAAAGTTAAATAAAATAATTCTTTTAAAAAAAAGGTTAAATTAAATAGGTGACTAAAAAAACTGAACACAAAGGGAAAATAAAAATCTAGTCTCTAGGCCAACCCCATTGCCTAGTGGGTAAGAGACTGGATCTCATGACCAACGAGTTCAAATCCCAACCCCAACCTCTTGAAAACTGGGTATGTGTGCATACATGATCAAAATCCTGGCAGTATTTAGAGAAATAGAGACGGGGTTGTGGTGTGACTGCCCCACCGAGGGGCGCCTGCTCTCTCTGGCAAGCACATGCACCCTCTAAGAAAACAAAATCTAGCTCCTGTTGCTCACGTCAACATCTGCCTGTTTTTTTTTTTTTTTTTTTTTTGGTTGGTTGTTTCCTACATATGTGTAAATTCTAG
This sequence comes from Tupaia belangeri chinensis, assembly GCF_000334495.1. NCBI lineage: Eukaryota > Metazoa > Chordata > Mammalia > Scandentia > Tupaiidae > Tupaia > Tupaia belangeri. The sequence continues at coordinate 172,599 of NW_006207268.1, forward strand.
AAATTTGTAAATGTTCTCTTAGAGCAAGAGAACTGATGTTAATTTGAGGATAGAGGGAATGTTTCCCTTTTGGATGGAGCTTATATTCTTGCAGATATTTCTTAAAACAGAATTAAAATGCTAGTTTGTCTAAATTCTCCCTAAGCTTCCCCTATGATTAAATTTCACTTTAGATATTGGAGCACGACTATGTAACCTTTTTTTTTTTTTTTAAAGAGAAATTTTTTTGCTACAGCCTGTGTGCACTTGCCAGAGAGACAGAGACAGAGAGACAGAAAGTGAGAAATTATCCACCAGAGGGATGGCCACGCCACAATCCCTTCTCCTCCATTCTCTTGAGATTTGGGGCATGCACACACATGCCTGGCGTGAGTTTCAAACCACTATGTCCAGGACTGAAACTGTGGTCAGCCGTGTGGGAGTCCAGCAATAAAACCATTAAGCCATTTGCTGGTCCCAACAACTATGTAATCTTTAGTATGGGTAAAGTACTAACACTTAGAAATTTACTTAATCTCTTGAGATGTGAAAAACTATCTCTAAGTGAGTACTCACCTAGTTTAGAGATGATTATACTTAGAACTTGAACCCAGCTTCTGTTCATGCCTACACTTTGGCACGCCAGTACACTGGGCGTGGTGCCGCCCGCCCTATAGCAAGCCAGTATACTAATGAGCTTTGCAAGACAGTTTCTGTGATGCTAAAGAGGATCTATCCAGTGTATGTTAGCTTTTTTTCTTTTTCTTTTTCTTTTTTTTTTTTGAGAGAGGTTTTTGCTGTAGGGCGCATGTGCTCGCCAGAAAGAGAAAGAGACGGAGAGACAGAAAGCGAGAAATCACCCCCCAGGGGGGATGGCCACGCCACAATCCCTTCTCCTCCATTCTCCTCTCGGGATCTTGGGCTTCACACACACACATACGCACCTGGTGTGAGTTTAAGCCACCAGGTCTGGGACTCAAACCATGGTCAGCGGGACCAGCAGTTAGCGTAATGGCTATGTCGCTGGACTCCCATGTAGTCGACTGCAGTTTGCGTCCTGGACCCGGTGGCTTAAAAAACTCCCGCCAGGCGCGTGTGCGTGCGTGCCCAAGATCCCGAGAAGAGAATGGAGGAGAAGGGATTGTGGTGTGGCCATCCTCCCTGTGGGGTGATTTCTCGCTTTCTGTCTCTCTGCCTCTCTCTGTCTGGCGAGCGCACGCGCCCTCTAGCAAAAAACTCTCCAAAAAAAGAAAAAAAAACCATGGTCAGCTACATGGGAGTTGAGCGACATAGCCATTATAGCAACTGCTGGTCCCTATGTTAGCATTTTTAAACAGTTGAAATTCTCATTTAATGTGGCCCCTTTTATCCAGATATTTCAAACACTCACTGGAAGCCAGCTTAACTGACCATGTCTGCTATTACTCTGTGAATTCAAGGACTGATTTTCAGCAATCAAGCCCCACCTCTCCCATTTAGTACATCAGAGAAAGCTAGAAAAACCAGAAGATCTGCCCAGGTTCACTAAGCAGCAGAGATGGAACTGAGGTCTCACTCAACTGAATGCTCTTCTCTCTAAACTATCATCAAAACTTCTTTCTTTTTTTTTTGGAGAGATTTTCACTATAGGGTGCGTGTGCTCGTCAGATAGAGAAATAGAGACAGAAAGCGAGAAATCACCCCCAAGAGGGGATGGTCACGCCGCAATCCCTTCTCCTCCATTCTCTCGGGATCTTGGCCACGGACGCACACGCGCCTGGCGTGAGTTTTAAGCCACCGGGTCCGGGACGCGAACTGCGGTCGACTACGTGGGAGTCCAGCGACATAGCCATTAAGCTAACTGCTGGTTCCCATCGAAGCTTATTTCAAAGGAGACTGTTTTAGGACCAATTTACAGTTATATCCTTAAATTAGAATTCCACTCAATTGCCAAAGAGAATAGTAACATGAAAAACTTGTATTTGGCTTCTTAGGGAAAGCTTTTGAGAATGAGTTTAATTACCTTGAAATCAGCCCAGGTGACAAGGAGTTAATAGCTAGAAATTGTTCTGTAGCCCTTCAGCCAAACTAGATGCCTCTTGATAGTAAGCCTTTGTGTTCAAAAGCAACAAATGTACTTTACCCATGGTTGTCCTTGGTTTCTGAGCTAATTTTGTATCACAGGTGCGAGATTTACTTTAATTATCTAGATGAACAGCTGAGGAGGTCAGCCTATTACCCATCTGGTCCTAATCCAGCCAAGAGCCTCCGTGCCCCATGCCAATATTTCCAATTGTCAGTGGCCCTGACTTTTCCTGTTGCTGGAGTTTTAATCTCACTAGCTGATAGTGGAGCTACGGAGAGATTCCCTGACCCCCTAAACACTTTCTCATTCTCCTCTTGCAGCTATTTACACACATACACACTCTTGCACACACTTCATCAGGATTTCAAGACTGCGGGGCATTGCTGCAAGAGCACCACCCAGCTGATCTGTAGGCCTTAGAGGCCAAGAATCTTTCACAAACATAAACTTCCATTCATAACCCTCACTGGCATTTTTCTGGTCTGGATTAGGGAGTGGGAATGGGATTTAAACTGCCATTTTGAGAGGCTCAATCTTGCACTTGAAAAAGGAGATGACTCAGAGGAAAAGCTACACTTTTTGCCCTGTACTCCCCACTAAGCACACTTCTGACCCCATAATGTGCGGGGTGATTTCCCCAGACACCAGGCAGTGGATACCAGTTGGTGCCTCGTAACTCAGTTTCACATTATCTGGGAGCAGCGTCAGATCCCACAGGTTAAGAGATCAGTCCTACGAGACCACTCCCACTTCAGATACCAGTTACAGGTAGTCAATTGTCATCTGTACCGTCTATCATCTATACATTGGGGATCCTACAACCTCCTCTTTGAGTTCCATTAATTTGCTAGAGCAGCTCACAAAACTCAGAAAAACACATGCACTGGTTTGGCTTATTATGAAAAATACTACAAAAGATACAGATGGATATATGGTGAGATGCACTAGGCAAGTGTGTGGGAAGGGGGATGGAGCATCCATGTCCTCTTGAGGTATGCCATCCTTCAGGAACCTCCACGTGCTCACCTATCCAGAGGCTCTCTGAACTCTACATGTTTAGGTTTTTACGGAGGCTTCATTTAAAAGACATGATTGTGTACATCATTGGTCATTGGTTATCAAGTGAACTTTCAGCACCTTTCCCCTCTCATGAGATTAGGTGGGTGGCACTGAAAATCTCAACCCTTTAATCACCTGGCTGGTCTCCTTGGAAGTCAGCCCCCATAGCCTGCCAAGAATCACCTCATTAGAAGGAAGGATGCTTCTATCACTCAAGAAGTTCCAAGGGATTAAGGAGCTGTTTTAGATGCAAGGATCACTTAGGAAATTGCAAATGTTTTAAGACTCTGTGTCAAGAACTGTGGTCAGAGACCAAATACCAGAAAAAAGGGGTTTCCTAGTATCCCTATAGCTCAGGACATTACAAAGGTTTGAATGGCTTTATGTCAGGAACCAACTACATGTCTCTTCCTGGATCACAGTATCAGAGTAACCATAAAGCTTTTCCTTTCCTCTGCAGAATGTCAAAACAATTCTCATGCCTTTTCTTTGACTGACAATAGCTTGTGTTTGATACAATGTTTTGTTTGGAGAGATCTGAGAAAGGGGGATGATCACTGGTATGCAAAACAAATGATGTTATGTTAAATTTAAGATTCTGCCGAACTATTGTTTTGAATCAGCATTGGTGAGGCCAAAAAGTGGTAGGGTGAATAAAGGCACTGGATTCCCACATGGCCAACTGTGGTTCAAGTCCCAGAGCTGGCAGCTTGCTTTCTTGCTTTCCCTTTTTCTCTCTGGTAAAATAAAAAAAATAATAATGACAAATGCAATTAAATAAATAAATAATCCTGTAAACATTTTTAAAAATAAAATTAATATTAAAAAAATCAGCATTGGTGACAAAGAATGTAGCTAGTACTCTTAGATATATTAGAAAGGTTAGTTTTCTGTACTCTTCCAAAAGGCCGATCTAGGATGGGAAAGTTACATGGTGCTCCCAGGTAATCACATCAGATGTTGAATACATTGCAGAAGGTATTCAAGCAGAGATTTGGTTGATCTAATCCATCAGAGATTTCTCTGGAAAGACCTTCCCATATATGTGGTTCCTCTGGCACTATGGCTGGCTATCAAACATCAGAACACTTAACAATGCACCTAGAACTTTCAACTCCCTTCTAATATTTGACCCAACAAATATCACTGGCTGTGCAATTCTCTCGCTAGTGTGGGAAGTGGTTTACTTTTCAGTACACAACAGAGGCCCGGGTTTTGGCCTTCATATATACACTTAAGCTCTGTGACTCTGTGATTGACTTCATCATCATTTTCTGCATTTTTGCATTTTCTGAATAGGTCATATGTGCATACTGGAGAAGGTGAATATTTAGTGACAGCTCTAAAAGACATTTTAAGGGTTCTCTAGTACACAGACATCAAACTGTGTAGACTCAGAGTTTCTAAGGCAGACCTTGAAGTAACTACAGTGAGTAGCAAACCAGGCTCTTGGCCTGCATCTATTTTGATTATGTGTTGGAGTAATACTAAATATTTTGTTTGAGGGGTCAGCAGGTGATGTGATAGTTAAGGCACTGGAGTCCCACATGGCCAACTGTGGTTCAAATCCCAGACCTGGTGGTTTGCTTTTTCACTTCCCCTCTCTCTTTCTTTGGTGAGCACACATTAGAAAATTAAAATAAATAAATAAAATAAAATGAATAATTTTAAAATATATTTTGCTTGAAAAATAAGGCTGAAAATTATTCGAGGTCCAGTTGTGGTGGCACAAGTAGTAGGGTGACTCTGTGCAAGGCTGTGGCCAAGTAGGACCCCTGGATCTGGTTCCCAGACCAACCTAAATGACCGGGCACTGTGCTGCACACCTGGAGTCTTAGCAAACTGGACACTGCGGCAGCAGGAAGATGTGGCAAGTCAAAAGTACATAAGGCCAACAGGTGGCATGAAGTTTAAGGCACTGGATCTCACATGACCAGCTGTGCAGTTTGAATCCTGGATCTTGCAGCTTAAAAATCACATGATGGGGGGACCCAGAAGCTGCTGTAATGGCTATGTCACTGGACTCCCATGTAGTCGACTACGGTTTTAGTCCTGGACCCAGTGGCTTAAACTGACACCGGGTGCATGTGCGTGTGTGCCCAAGATCCTGAGAGGAGAATGGAGAAGGGATTGTGGCGTGGCCATCTCCCCTGAGGGGGTGATTTCTTGCTTTCTCTCTTTCTGGCGAGTGCACACACCCTCTAGCAAAAACCTCTCCCCTTCCCCCCAAAAAATCACATGGGGTGTGTGTGCAAGGCATGCCCAAAATCCCGAGGGAGACTGAAAAAAGATTGTGACGTGACTATCCCACATAGGGGGGATTTCGCACTTTCCCCTCTCTCTCTGGCAAGTGCATGTGCCTTATAGCAAAAACTAAACAAAAAACCTATCTCTGTATCTCTCCGTTTTTCTCTCCTTTCCTCTCATAAATTTTGTTTTAAAAAGGGTTAGCCCGGGAGCCAATATGTGGCATTGTGGTTAAGGTGCTAAACTCCCACATAGCTGACTGTGGCTTGATCTCTGGACCTGGGGGCTTCAAAACCATGTTAGGCACATGTACGCGTGTGCCCAAAATCTGAGAGAATAGAGAAGGGATTGCAGTGTGACCATCCCCGCTGGGGGTGCTTTCTCATTTTCTCTCTCTCTCGCAAGTGCATGAGCCCTATAGCAAATATCTAAAACAAAACAAAACAAACAAACAAAAAAAACCCAGGGTCAATCTGATATAACTCCTTACTTTTACAGATGAGACATTAAAAATGTTCACATTTAACATCTAGGGGCAAGCAGGTGGTGTGGTGGTTAAAGCGATTGGACTCCCACATTCAAGACCTGGACCTAGCAGCTTGCTTTCTCACTTTCCTTCTCTCTCTCTCTCTGGTCTACTTAAAAACGATTAAAAAAAATAAAATAAAGACAATGAATAAAAATAAAATAATTCTTTTAAAAAGGAAAAAAGAAATGTTCACATCTAGAGACCACACTCTCCTGATGCCTCGGGGCACCCCACTAGCATGCCTGCAGCTCCTAGGGACATGGAGTTCCATTTCTGAGCATTGAGCTTTTCTCCCTTGACTGTAGAACAGAGCAACATCTAAAATCACTTACAGAAGATCCTGACACTTATGTTTCTTCAGTTTGATCACTTTTTGCAAAGCATCACTGAGGACAGCCTCGAGGGGACATCTGGCCAGTACTGGTGAGTCTCGCCATGCATCAACCCCTGCAGCCAGCAGGGGGTGCTCGGTCTCAGCTCATCTGTGAGTCTCACCCTGCACTGCCCCTAAATAACCATCAGGGGGCGCTGGGCCTCAGCTAAGCAGTGAGCTGAGTTCTGCGTGGGCCCCCTCAACAGGGACTACATGTCCTCAGCTAGCCAAGACCTCCAGGGTGTCAGTGTTGTGACCTCTCTGCCTCAACTTTCCTAGTAGCTGAGACCACTGGTGTGCACCATCACACTGACCTTTTGGGTGGACTGGAAGCTCAACTCAAGAACGCAGGCCTCCCACGTGGCATTAGCATGTCAAGCAGCAGTGTCCATGTATGCTACCATGGTTGGTGCTAAATCTTTATTTTAGTGAGAGAAAGGAGAGTGACAGGGAAAGGGAGAGTGAGAGAGAGTTATTTTTGTTATGGTTTTGCCCCAGGATTCCCAGTGAGCTATGAGTCCAGGTTACACAGCTGTACCTCGTGTGTTTGGCCGCCTGGGCCCTGAATCCGGGTCTCCCACATATGCTCTACTCTGCTGGGTGGTGCCACCACTTGTGCTACCCCAGCCCAGCATCACCCATTTCTAAGCATACAGTTAACTCCAGAGAATGACAGTACTGTGTTATAACGTCTTCAGATGGTTTTCCATCTTCCCCAACTCGAATTCAATACCTGTAGAACACTGACTTCCTATTCCCCCTCCTGAGCCTCTAGAAATCACTACAGGTTGAGCATCCCTCACCAGAGTATCAGACATGTGAAATGTCTCTAGGCCTGAAACCTTCTGACCACCAACATGAAGTAAAAAGTGGAAAAGTCTACACCTGACCTCAAGTGCCAGGTGGCAGTCAAAATGCTTTCATATAAAAGTGTTGTCCAGAATTACCTTTGGTTATGTGTACAAAGGCCAGATATAGGGTAATTTTGTGTTGAGACTTGGGTCTCATCCCCAGGATATCTGTATGTACAAATACCTGAAACCTTTTGACCACCAACATGAAGTAAAAAGTGGAAAAGTCTACACCTGACCTCAAGTGCCAGGTGGCAGTCAAAATGCTTTCATATAAAAGTGTTGTCCAGAATTACCTTTGGTTATGTGTACAAAGGCCAGATATAGGGTAATTTTGTGTTGAGACTTGGGTCTCATCCCCAGGATATCTGTATGTACAAATATTCCAAAACCAAAAAGCAAGCACATCATCCCAAGCATCTCTGCTTTGGAATACTCAGCCTGTATTGTCCCCCCCC
>NW_006207268.1:180179-185390 GCF_000334495.1 Tupaia belangeri chinensis
CCTATGAGTAGACTGTTCTGGGAACCTCATATAATTGGAACAGTACGATATTTATCCTTTTGTTCATGGTTTATATCACTAAAGCATAACTCCAGGGGAAAAAAAATGGAGAAAGGTTCACATCTCACTAGTGAGATGCAACTTGTTCAAGGTCTAATGACAAGTCAGTAGCAAAATGAGGACAGTCCTGGCTTGCTACCTCCATGTTCTGAACTTTTTTATTAAGAATTATTTAATTTTATTATTTTTTTCAACTTGCTATAGGGAGAGGAAAAAAAATTAAAGAAAACAAGCTGCCAGGTCTAGGACTTGAACCGTGGTCAGCCTTGTGGGAGTTCAGTGCCTTAATTAACACATCACCTCCTAGTCCTATGTGTTGACTTTTTTTTTTTTTAAACTATTCAATTAATTTAATTTTACCAGAGAGGGAGAGGGAGAGGGAGAGGGAGAGGGAGAGGGAGAGAAAGTGAGAAGGCAAGCTGCCAAGTCTGGGACTTGAACCACAATCAGTCATGTGGGAGTCCAGCACCCTTTTTCCCATGCCATCTGCTGGCCCTTTTAGCATCAACGTTGAATATCATTTTTTATCTAAATACCTATATACCAAGATCAGGATTGTTTTAATGGTTTTTGTAGGTATGACACTATATAATAGTAGATATATTATCATATAATTAATTTACTAAAATTAAGATGTAACTATGTAAGACTGTATATATCACACTGAACTGGTAGTTGATATAACTTTTTGTTTAATAGCTATTTAATCATGTATTTATGGATTTCAGTCTTGAAATTTTATGAAATATTTTAAGTCTAATGAATATTCCCCGTTCCAGTTTCGAACTTTGTTAAAACAAAGAGAATTCGGTTTATATTCTGCTCTAAATAGTTAACTTTCTCTACATGGATCCCATCTGAAAAAACGATGGGGTGAGACCAATCATCTTTATGTCTGAACCTGCTCTAGGACACTCAGAAATTATTTTGACAGCAATGACATTCAAGCTTCATTTTATTTGGGAGAAGCTTACTTGCTCACCTTATACTATTAATAGATTGAATATTGGATCTAAATAGAATTCTGTAATTTCTACTATTCATCTTTTTTTGAGTTTTAAGCTCAAGAAAAAAGACATATATGTAGTTTTCCATTATTAGGAAAGACTAAAGTCAAATAAGAAATATTTACTATGGCAGTTGTCAGAGTTAACATTGGGACCCAATGCAATTCATAGCAAAACTGCTATCAGCATGAATATAAATATCTTTATATTTTATGTTACTCCATCCAAGTGCCTTTGCATCGGGCAAAGGCGGCTACTCATTCTCCACTGCCTAGTCCTGGGAGATACAAGGAGTGAATGAGGTGCCCCCTGCACTGATGCAATGAGACGTCTAGGACGGGGTGGTGTAAGGCCGAGGGGCTCTCCCAGGGGAAACAAGGCACAAAGTGGGGGGAAAGGCATCTTACAAGAGGACGATCTCAAGGGCATGTGGCAGCCATACTGTGGAGACCTTCCTGCAGTGTAGTCAGATTCTGGCTCCTTCCAAACCCTTTGCTCCTACTATCTAAATGGCGGTTATTAGCCCCATTATTGCCACAGCTCAACTTAGGCTCTACCATTTCCCATGATCCCTGGAGCTGCTCCCAGCTGGTTCATCTGCCTTCAACCTTCTACCCTCCCGTTCATTTTCCACATGGCAAATCTAATCTAAGCTCCCAGCTAAAGATGCTTTAGTAATGAAGGTGTGTGGGGAACTGCTGTCCCAACCTTCAGGACCTGTGAGAAGAGCTGCCTTTCTGCTGATGTTCCTCTAGCCTTCACCTCTCCAGGAGCCCTCAAGGGTGTCACCTGGTCCCTCATGGCTCTGAAGCTAATGAATGTACAGGTTTTAATGTCCCAAGTCTAATTTTATAGCCATAAATGTAAAATAATGGATTTAAGGAACCCTCTCCCCAAATCATAGGCACATAGAGCCCAATAAAACCTAGATTTGTCCCCATAATAATCCCTCTGAAAAGTTCCTAGGCTAGCACAATGCGATCCCGTCTAAGTTCTACTCACTTGCTTCATTGCAGTTCAGCTCCACTTCAGCTTCCGTGACATTTCCTCAAAACTGTCCTGTTCTTTCACATGCAGGTAAACCAAATAGTCCTTTCTCACTTCGATCTTCCTGACACCTCTTCCCGTGGCTGCCTCCTGTCAATCTAAACATGTAGCCTTCTGAGAAAGCCTTCCATAACTCCCAGAGACGTTTTTGTTATAGTGCGCGTGCACTTGCCAGAAAGACGGAGAGACAGAAAGTGAGAAATTATCCCCCGGGGAAATGGCCAGGCCACAATCCCTTCTCCTTGATTCTTATTTTTTTGGAGAGGTTTTTTGCCATAGGGCACGTGCGCTCGCCAGACAGACAGAGACAGACAGAGAGACAGATTGCGAGAAATCGCCCTCCAGAGGGGATGGCCATGCCGCAATCCCTTCTCCTCCATTCTCCTCTTGGGATCTTGGGCACGCATGCACACGCACCCAGCGTGAGTTTTAAGCCACCGGGTCCGGGACTAGAACCGCAGTAGACTACATGGGAGTCCAGCGACATAGCCATTACACTAACTGCTGGTCTAGGCACTCATGCACACACGCCTGGTGTAGGTTTAAGCCACCGGGCCGGGGACTTGAAAAATGGTCGACTACATGGGAGTCTAGTGATGTAGCCATTATGCCAACTGCTGGTCCACCTAGCCTGGGTTTCTGATGTACTTGTTTGAAAGCGAAGAGCACCTTCCCTCCACCTAGAGGAGCCTTGATCACACTGAAATGTCACTGCCAAGCGATTTACATGTGGAGTCAGTGGGCTGTAGTTTCGTCATTGCTCTCGCCTGTACCAGACACAATGCCTGCTGACCAATAACTGGGGACCAATAAATGCTTGTCGGATGAATAAACATGAAAACTTGATTTCAAATGCTGGTCAAGTAATATAAACAAAATTGAATATTCCCCCTTTAGACAAAGTAGTAATTAATTTTAAACATTTTTGATAATATTAAACTTAACTATAAAGAAGATTATTTTAACCTTTCATTTCCCTTTGAACCATGAGTAAATAATTAAAGAGGCCTGTTTGTGGGGGTAAACAAACTACACTGAATTATAAATTTATGACTAAACCTTTATCCATTTATAAATCAAATCTAAAGCATTAAAATGTTTAGATTTCTTTTTTTCATTCTATGCTGGTTTCTGAAAGTGGAGGAAGTAGGTCTAGATAAAAAGAGAAATTTTGATTATTATTCTCAAAGTTCACTTTGTATTTTCTAAAACAGTGATGTGAATTTTTTTTTTTTTGCCCTTTTAGCCTAAAATTAAAGAGAGTTCAGATTTCTGAAAAGATGGGGGGAAAAAGGCAGAGAAATAAAGGCAACTTTTAGGGTTTATAGATTCTAAATTCCGTTTCTATTTACAATGTAATTATTGCAACATGTACATTTAAACAATGACAAAGTATTTCAGAAACTTTACAAAGAGAAAGAATGAAAAATTTATAGGCCAAATGAAGGGTTTCGAGATCAATGGAGAATCAACATGTTAGAGAAATAATATACATTGAACTCAGGATAGAAGCCCTAGTCTTATGCTTTAGAAAGGTCACTAAATTTCTGAGCCTAATTTGTTTACTTGAAAGATGAAGGTGCTGGTATTAGCAGATGGCATAATGGTTGCATTGCTGAACTCCCATATGGCCAACTGCAGTTCGAATCCTGGACCTGGTGGCTTGAAAATCATGCTAGGTACATGCGTGTGCATGCCCAAAATCCTAAGAGGATGGAGAAGGGATTGCGATGTGGCTATCTCCCGGGGAAGGGAGGGGTGATTTCTTGTTTTCTGTGTCTGTTTCTCTGTCTCTCCAGCAAGCACATGAGCCCTATAGCAAAAATCTAAAAAAAAAAAAAAAAAAGATTAAGTGCTGAATTAGGTAATAGTATTAGTACTTTATGGCAAATGGTATGGATGGGCTTGCTCAACATCTAGTTCAACCTCCTAGTATGTTTTTGTGAACAGCAGAGGTTGGAAAACAAAACACAGGAAAAGAAAAAGCTTCAAAGAACTCTGAAATTTTGGGATATAAATTAAGTACTTACCAATTAGATATACCCAGGTGATACTTGAATTCAAAAGGAGCAAATGGGTTAAGCCCCATGCCATCCATTGTGTTGGTATATATTTTATTTTGTAGTTAGAAAGTCATGGGAACCTCCAGATTCTCCAGGCAACTGCCAGATTGTGGCACCACCGGCAACTCCTTGGCCCAGTCCTGCACTGGGACTGTGGATGCCAGTCTAGAAGTTGTCTTCAGGCCTCCCAATGATTCTTATAATTTAGAATTAAATCCTGGGCTGACCCTGTAGTCTAATGGTCAAAGGAAAAGAACCCACAAAACCAATTGTGTGGCATGAATCCTGGCTCTGGTGGCTTTAAAACTACGCCATGTGCACGTGAGCCTCAAATCCCCACAGGATAGAGAAGTGGAGAAGGTGTTGCAGCATGACCAGGCCCTCTTTCTTTCTGGCCAGTGTACTTTGGCAAATAAAACAGAACAGTCCTTTTGAGATCCACATCTTTTATCAAGTTTATTTCTTCCATGAGAGAAACAGAGAAAGAGAGAGACCCACACCAACAGGGTCTTCATGCCATGATCCACCTCAGCTTCAGCCAGTCAGGATCATGGGATATTGGAGAATGGGGTCAACATGCAGCAGCCCCCAAACTAACAAGAAAGTTTGAGGCAGAAAACGAGGCAAACAACTTCATGGAACACTTAATTAACATTAGTTTATTTTTGGGTAACTTACAGATGGGAAGATTTGGGCAGACTATGACCCAGACACATTTACTTTGAAGTGAGGCTGAAGTTTTTTTTTTTTTTTTAAATTTTAATTTGATCAGAGTGGGACAGAGTGAGAGAAAGAGAGAGAAGGAAAGTGAGAAATCAAGCTGCCAGGTCTGGGACTCGAATGAGTTGGCCATGTGAAAGACCAGTGCCCTTAATCACCATGCCACCTGCCAGCACCAAGCTGGAGTTTTTGAAGGGAAAGCAAAGGGACTAAACAATAGCACCTGCCTGGAGGTGGGACTGTCCTAGGTTCTCAGAAGCATTAATTTTTTCCTAACAATTTTCCCCTGTTTCAGTGAGGGTATAACCTGAGCA
>NW_006207268.1:185406-219508 GCF_000334495.1 Tupaia belangeri chinensis
AGAAGGATCCTGACAGGGTTAAGTCTTTAAAAAATACAGTCTGATTCAATCACATACAGGTACATGCACAGGCACCTAGCATGCACGTGGAGGCCTCTAGGTGTGAGGCTGGAACCTGCCAAGTGGGTTTAGCATCACAGAGCATCGCATTACTGCTGTATTACTATCTAGCCAAGAGCCATTAACTTGATCAGTTACTATATACTGTTCTTCGGACTACATGATTCTAAGTGTGAAATTCTTAATTTTCCTGAATTGAGTGCTAACGTAAAATCAACAACCAGAAGAAATCTGATGCCAACGTTCCCAGAAACATTTTAAGTTATTTCAATAAGGGGGGAGTTTGAATGTGATGCCAGCAGGACTGATTTGTCGAGGCTAGTGGGCTTACAACTATAGATTTTTCTCCCCAGAAGCCGTGTGGAAGGCAGGCTCAGCACATCCTGCAAGTACAGACTTTGCATGATGCTCTTGAGATAAAGTGTAATCAACACCACACCCGAGCAGGTGTGAGCAGATGGGTTTGTGTGGCCACTGTGGGTATTAAGTTTTAAAAGTGAAAAGATATTTTTCTCTCATGAAGAGTGAGCCACCTCAGTCTTTCCAGTAAGGGAAAAGGGTGTGTCCCTCCCTTTTTTCTTTCTACTAACTGGACTGAGAATGTGAGGTAAGCCTTCTTGAACTATGTAGACTAGGCACCTAGAGATAGCAGAGCAATAAACTACAAGCAATCTGGTTGCCCAAGAAATCTTATGGTTATCAAAAACAGCCACACCAATTCCTCCTTTGTTTAGGCTATCGCTCTAAGGGGTCTGTTAAACATAGAACTTGTATCATAATTCAGAGCTCATTCTGTCCATAAACTAATAAAGATATGTGAAAGGAAAGCAGTCAGGGCAGCCTGTGTAATAAAAGGTTCATTTAAACCCTAAAGACCTCAGTATACAAGCCTGAGACTTTGGTCGAACCTCACACCCATCAGAGTTATTGCACAAAAAGGTATGTTTTAATTTACAGTAAGCAAGGTGTGATGTTGAAAAAGGATTATAGGTTTTATAATTTGACTCCAATTTTGTCTTTCCAGTATTCTTGAATTTATAATGAAGATAAGGTCTAGCCAATCCATCGCATGCATTATTATAAATGAACCAGTGTAAACGCTTGAAGAACAACTTAGAAACTCTCTTCTGCCTTTTGTTACATAAACCAGCTCTCTTGGTTGCCATTTTAATGAGAAAGTCTGGGAAACTAAAATTGTGCTCATCTGGGCGATTCATCATTAACTCTGGTTCAAGTAAGTTGCATTAATTTCACTCCAGCCTTCTCTGTAGATGTACAGATATTTGAAACTACGAGATTGAGAACCAGTCTTTGGTAACTTCGTAATACGCTCATGCCCACAGTAACAAATGGCCTTATTTTCCAATGTCATTTCCAGAAAAACAACTCAAGGGAGTGTTCAGGCTACAGTAGAATTGGTGTGTGAAGGAAAGATTACCAAAAAAAGCATCAAGGGTCCCTTAAAATTAGCTTGCAATTAATTTACTTTATTCAGAAGAGCCCTGGATTTGAAGTCCATGATGGAGGATGAGAAATAAAATCATACACATTCTCTCTTACACTGTATAGATTGCTGGAAATTCCTGGCTTACAAGTAGCCTGATAGAAAAAATATTAGGATTAAATTTTCAAATAATTTCAAATTTGTGAAGGCAAGAATAGTTATACTTCTATAGAAACCCTACTCTCTTGTTAATAATCTTTACTATTTTAAAAGCTGTCTTTTTAGAATGTTATATACTCTAGTTGTAGGATGATGGTGCAGACAGCACAAGTGACTTAAAATTTTTTCTTTTTTTATGTCAGAGGTGTGTGCACACATGTGAAAGAGAGAAGGAGAGAGGAAGAGAGAGCTAGAAAGTAAGTATCCTATAATGGGGCCATCACACTCCTTCTTCCTCCAATTCTCCATGCCTTTAAGATTCTGGGCATGCATATGCACACACAAAACTGGGACCTGAGCCATGGTCATCCTTGAAGGATCCAGTTTTCTCTGCACAGCAATTTTTTTAAGAGGTTGTTTTTTTTTTTTTTTTTTTAGAGAGAGTTTTTTTCTTTGGGGCCTGGCGTGCCCCCAGAGAGAGAGAGAGACAGAAAGCAAGAAATCACCCCCCACCCCCTCCCAGGGGGGATGGCCATGCTGCAATCCCTTCTCCTCCATTCTCCCCCTGGGATCTTGGGCACACACGCACACCACAACTGGCATGCGTTTAAGCCACCGGGTCCGGGACTCAAACCGCGGTCGACTACATGGGGGTCCAGCTACATAGCCATTACGCTAACTGCTGGTCCCTGAACAGCAATTTATCACTGTGCTATGAGGCCAGCCTGCCAACAACTTTTGTGTCTTCAAGATATCATATCCAGCATCTGGGAGAAACTATGTATTGCTAGTGAATTGCAGGCTTTAGAGTTTTCTAGGTAGATAACACATCATGTCCAAATAACAACCATTTTACTTCCTCTTTTGAATCCTAAAGAGAGTAGCTAAGTATTATGTGGAAAAGTAGTAATGACAAGCAACCTAACCTCCTAGTCCTATTCTCAATTTTAAAGATAGTACTTCTAGTGTTTGTTCCTATGAGATGACACCATTGGTTTGTTTTCGTGTGTTCCAATATGATAGCATTTATCAGGTTTATTTTTATTTATCTCATTTAAAAATTATTTTATTTATTATTAAATTTGAAGAGAGAGAGAGACATAGAGAAAGAAAGAGAGGGAGTGAGAAAGCCAGTGGCCAGGTCCAGGACTCAAGCCATGGTTAGTTGGCCATGTGGGATTCCAGCATCTTAATCGCACCACCTGCTAGCCACCATTTATCAGGTTTATAATAAACTCCTTTCTGTTATTTTAAATCAGGAACAAGATTGGCTTCTTCTTAATCTATTACTTTACCTTCTTTAATCTGTTATATGGCAAATAAAAATAAAACTTTCTAATATTAAGCACCCTTGCATTCGTGAGATAAACCCTATTTGTTAATGGAAGTATCCTTTTCACACATCACTTAATCCAATTTGATAATATTTAGTATGTTTGCATCAATATGAACAAAATTTGCTAGTGAAGCACTGTTCTTGTCCATTTTATTAACTAAATTATACTGGTTTAATAAGCTGAGAGAGATGAACATTTTTCTATTACCTCAAAAACTTTTTTTTTTTTAAATATGCCAGAGGATGCATGAACTTGCTAGAAACGGAGACAGAGACGGAGAGGGAGAGGGAAAGTGAGAAAGCAAGAAAGCACCCCACATGGGGCATGCTCATGCCATAAGCCCTGTATTTTCCATTTCTCAACCAATGAATTGCAACTTGAACCATGCAGTTGGCCATGTGGGATTCAGCCACCTTAACCACCAGGCCACAGGCAGCCCACGGGCTGGCCCTATCTCAAAAACTTATTATGAGTGCGCTCATAAATTATTTTACTGTGGAGGTAATCCATGATTTATGTTCACTTAATGATGCTTTTAAAGTCTCTAGCCATATTAATGTGTAAAGACAGTATCTCAGATCTCAAAAGATGGCTAGAAGGTAAATAAGAACTTTTAATTAATTTAAGTTTTAAATTATAATCCACAGATTGGTATTTATTCTTTTGGGTTCTTCACATTCACTTCTTTAGCTGCTTTGGGAAGATTGGTAGAATCCTAAAAAAATTTTGTTAGATTTGTATCAGCTTTTACCAAAGTCAATATAAAAGCAATTTCCATCACGCCCTGAGTTTCTCTTACAGGAAAAGTATGGATCATTTTTTACTTCTAAATTATTCCATTTGTATTTAAAAAATTATGCTGAGTATAAAATGGCTAGTAACTGTTTTATTCCTTTGTCTACTTGCTGAAAACTCAAGTCCTAAATTAAAATTAATTAATCTCTAACAAAAGAAAGATAGCTATGACACTGGTGCTTGTATTTTAATAGTAATGCATGCCACTTCTCTTTCTTGAATATCTTGTGCTTTTTCCTTTTCATCTTCCTATCATCAGTATTTAGCCACAGTGGGCATTCCATAAAGACCTATTGGACATTTAAAGGCCACTGACCTTACAACAGTAGAATATAAACTTTCTCTATTATTCTCAGTGATGTAGACAATTTGCTCTGAATTTTCATCGCTGGCCTTCAGCCTTCCCAGGACAGAACACACTGGAAAGAAGGCAAAAGTTAATGTCTTTGAGAACTTGAACATATTAAAGCTAAAGCGTATTTTAGTCAATAGGAAAAGTTCTTCTTTATTTTTTCTTGGAGAGGTTTTTGCTATAGGGCATGTGCACTCACCAGAAAGACAGAGAGAGACAGAGACAGAAAGTGAGAAATCAAACCCCTGGGGGAATGGCCACACCACAATCCCTTCTCCTCTCAGGATCTTGGGCACGCATGCACATGTGCCCGGCGTGAGCTTAAGCCATCAGGTCCAGGACTCAAACCACAGTATGGTAGTCTGGCGACGTAGTCATTACGTCAAGTGCTGGTCCCATCAACAGGAAATTTCTAAATGCAAATAATACTTAAAACCAAAGTTACAAATTTCAATCTATTTAATTTGTGCATTTGTGGTAATTTATGACTGCAAAACACTTTTTTCTTAGAATGACATAAAGGCACATTTCATTTGAATGCATAGTGTACCATTCTCAAATACCCTAATTTCTTTACAAAGTGCTCGAGCAGTCACATACACATACAGTAATAGCAAAATATATTTACACTCTATAGAGCTTAAAATTTTAAATCTAAAATATATATATATATATTTCAAACTACAGAAAAATTAGTGCTTTCTTCAGCTTAATTGTGTGAATATACCCTGCCCTCTAATTTTTTTTAGTGATTGACTTTAATTAAAAAGTTCTGTACACTGTGTAGTTACAAAATGCTATGTCAGTTTTTAATGCTAAAAGCCTATTGCAGACATTGCTTTCTTTGCATATTTGAGAACCAGAAAAGGAGAGCAGACTGTACCTCAAAAGTACTTAGTGTTTTATTTTAATGTGGTATTAACACTGTTTGAATCAAAGTCAGGCAATCAAGCTAAGTTCCTCTACTGTCCTTTGTCAAAGATGTTAACTAGCTTTTAAAAATAACTTTAAATAACATATTGCTCCCTCTTTCTACAAGATTTTCTCCCAAAAGATCTTGGGTAATAATCAATTTGGAAGGTAGTATGATTTATCTCTGGACAATTTTAATTGTTCTCAGAGGATAATGAAATACGCCAACATATCCTAGCAAGGCTGAAACCTACATAAATGTTTTTAAGCTCAATTCTCCATAAATCATTGTGCTTTTTCGTGTTTCTCATAAAATTTAAACTTGGTGTCATCTTTCAGAGATGAGCTCACTATGATTAAATGGTTAAATCACTATGGTTAGTTAACAGCTTGCTATTCCTGAGGTATAATGACCCTAACATGCTAAGCACAGGATCAAAGATGCTTATTATTGAACTAAGAAAAAACAATGAAGTCATTGACTAGGAGAGAAAAAAATAAACACAAGGTAAAACAAATCAAGGAACTCCAGGCAATTGAAAAAGTCGTGATTTGTAAAAAGACATCTCTATAAGAGTATAAAATGCCACAGACGGATCCTCTGAAGAGTTGTAAAAAGTATTCAATCAAATTATTTTTGAGACTTTTGAGGTACAGCTTTAGTGTTATAATAATTCTTTATAAAATATAGACTGTTTTATCAAAAATATTTATACATTCTGTTACAATATATTGCTTTTGCCCTCAGTAACTGCCAATATAAAATCTGGATCCAGTGGCCTAAAATGTACAAATGCACTTAATGTAAATGCTGGAGTTTGAGGTGTCTGCTTGGCCACTGTACAAAAGTGATGAAGTGGTGAAATTAAATAATAAGCCTACGGCATAGAATACATTACAACTTGCACATATACATGTTCACAGCATGTATACAATGATAATCGCTATGGTTTAACAAAGATTAGTTCCCTTCTACAGCAGACACAAGAACAAGATGAACTAAGTTGACAATATAGAATGTCTATCCAAACAGGGGTAATCAGTTCATTGATTTTGGAAGATATGACTGAACATACTGAGCGTCTAGACTTTGGGAATGCATACAGGTAACACAGTATCTTGGTTCAGGCTGATTAGAAGTCCTCATTCTGAACATTTTAAGTAACTGCTGATGTTCCTGTTTGTTTCAGTATTACTTAATAAACAAAAAAATTGTTTGGCAAGTAGCTCTGTTGGAAAGCTATGAGGCTATTACATGGTTGGTAAATGTAGGCAATAAAAATATTCTCCTAATAAATATAGAAAGTTTATAAAACAAGACATCAATTCATTCTGTTTTTTTTTTTTAAATCAGGCCCAAAAATGTGCATAAATTGTTGCTACATTTTTGATATTACAGTAATTTCTTTAAAAAAAAATAAGAGCATTTGCCTTATTCAAATAGAATCATACTTTGAACAGTAATAGCATTTCAAGCTCTCTTTCTTTCTTTTTGTAAGAGTTAAGTGATTAATGTTCCTTCCACTTAAGGCAGGCATATGGCAAGCCTAGGGACTATAAAAGAGTGGTTTTTCTTTTCCTTTAAAAAAAAAAAAAAAAAAAAAAAAAAAACAGACTATTGATCCAAAAAATATTCATTTGTGATAGATTTTCATGGCCAAGGTTCATTCAGCTAACTCCATGGAACTGTTTCCAGTGTTCAGATTTATCTTGAAAACAGACTGAGAAGCCACTTTTCAGAAGGTATTAGAATAGTACATTTGAACAAATCTTCACGTATGTTTTTTTTTTTTGAAAAAAGAAAACAAACAAACAAAAAAAACAACTCAGAAGCTACTGGTGGCACAGAGAGCAAATGAAAGGTTGCTGTTTTTAAGAGGTCTTCTCGTCGGTCAGTCTGCTTGGTTTCACAGTGTCTGGTAACTTAACACCAATCAGCAATGTAGTCAAAATCTCTGAACATTTCTTGCTCCTCTTCTGAAAGTATCCTTGGTTCCCGAGGTGGAGTCAGAATAGGTGCTTCTGAGGTAAATTCATCGTCAAAATTACTAACATCTTCCCGTCCTCTGATGGTAGGTACAAATGGTGGCTTTACTTTTTTGTCCATCAGAGCACCCCAATCAATTAGCTGGATCAAAAAATTTAAAAAAAAATGATCAATTTAGTCCTTTACTCCAAAGTGCTTTCATTTAATACAACATTCGAAACTTTCATACTTACTCGGAAAAATGGGTGCTTTTTTACATCCTCTGCATCTTTCTCGCCAGCTCCAAGGCGTCGCTCAGGATTTCTTCTTAACAGCTAATGCAATATAAAGTAATGAAGTTAAAATAAAACCAATTAAATAAACTTCACTGACAAAGATTTTCATAACTTTCCAAGACTTAGATATTTTTTGCTTATGGTTATCTAAATGGGCAATACTTATAAACTGAAAAAACCTCTAAGGTTCTATTGGGAAATTTCCTTCCTTCAATGTAAAAAAAAAAACAAAAACAAAAAAATTTTAAAAACAATGTTTCCCTCAATTTTATTCTTACCCTTCTCATTATGGAAATGGCTTCTGTAGATAAGAATCTTGGATACCTGACTTCATCATTTACAATACTGTCAAAAACCTCCTCTTCATCATCGCCAGGAAAGGGAGACTACAAAAAATTATCTTTAAGTTAAAAGGAGTTTCAAGCAGTAAAATCTTATCACCTATTCAAAGTACAACTAATATCCAGGCAGTAGAAAAGAAAAAACAAAGCCAAAATGCCAACCAACCAAAATAATAAACAAATACAAAGACTATGAGAAGTCATAATGAATATTCATCTATCACCTACAGGATACACTACATGCTCTTACCATATATATGCTCTTATCTTTTTAGAATTTTATAGAATTCTGTAAAAACCTTCTTCATATCATTTATTTTTATTCCATGCTATTGAATTCCACTCTTTTCCATTTTATTTCATTCACTTATTCACTGTATTCATGTATTAAGTTGTTGGGAAAGTCATGACGTATTTAAAATACATATTTAAAATACGAAATGACTTTCCCAACAACCCAATATGTGCCCAGCCAATATTTATAAAGTGGAGGAATATCTAGACAATACAGACAGAATCCTCAGGAAGCTCAATCTTGTGGAAAGATGGAAGAAAATAGGTAACATAAATATGGTAAGTGCTACAATAGAGGGAAGAAGCACAGTCTGGGGAAATATTAGAAGGTATAATGCCTACACTAACAAAAAGCTGCCAATAGAATTAGACTGAAAGAATCTCAAGAGCACACATTGTGAGGCATATATATATATATTTTTTCTTTTTAATTTGCCAGAGGGCATGAACACTTGCCAGTAAGAGAGAGAGAGAGAGAGAGAGAGAGAGAAACGGAGAGATGGAGAGAGATGGAAAGCAAGAAAGTACATCCCATGTGAATGGTCACAGCACAATCCCTTCTCCATCTCTTCCTCCTTCCGGGATACAAGTGGCCAGAATGATCTTCCAAGCTGTCGGGTCTTGGACTCAAATTATATAGTTAGCCATGTGGGATCCAGTTGCTTTAACTGATAAGCTTTGGGTTGGCCAACGAGGCATATTTAATGCTATAAACACAGTAGGTCTAAGGGCATGTCACTAAGCACAGTATTAGTAATTTCCCATAATGGCCCTGAGTCTTAAAAAAAAAAAAGTGGATACATTAGATTCAGTATGACAGTTTAATGTACAAGGACATAGACTCTCAACTATGATGAAAATGTGGCTATCAAATAGGTCTTATTGCCTCAGGATTTCAGAAGGCTTAGACTTCACTTTTTGTTTGTGAAGAGATTTTTGCTATAGGGCATGTGTACTCACTGGAGAAACAGAGAGGCAGAGAGACAGAAAGCAAGAAATCACCCCCTGGGGGATGACCATGAAGCAATCCCATCTTCTCCATTCTCCTCTTGTGATCTTGGGCATATATGCACATATGCCCAGTGTGAATTTTAAACAACCGGGTCCAGGACTTGAACTGCAGTTGACTACATGGGAGTCCAGTGACGTAAACATTATGCCATCTGCTGGTCCTGAGTTCATTTAGTTTTTTTAAAAAATGATCTATTTAATTTTATTGATCATCATCATTATTATTTAAATTTGCTACAGGGCACATGTGCTCACCAGATAAAGAAAGAGACAGAACGTGAGAAAGCACGCTATCAGATGTGGGACTTGAACCACGGTCAGCCATGTGGGTGATACCACCCCATCTCAGTTACTTTTAAAATCAGGAAACAAGGGAACCAGCAGTTAGCATAATGGCTATGTTGCTGGATTCCCACGTAGTCGACCGCGGTTCGCGTCCCGGACCCGGTTGCTTAAAACTTACGCTGGACACGTGTGCGTGCGTGCCCAAGATCCCGAGACTAGAATGGAGGAGAAGGGATTGCGGCGTGACCATCCCCCCTGGGGGGTGATTTCTCACTTTCTGTCTCTATGTCTCTCTCTGTCTATCTGGTGAGCGCATGCGCCCTATAGCAAAAACCTCTCCAAAAAAAAAAAAAAAATCAGGAAACAAATGTCTAAGTATCATATAGTACCTTTAAAAAAATTACTGGGGACCAGCAGTTAGCGTAATGGCTATGTTGCTGGATTCCCACGTAGTCGACCGCGGTTCGCGTCCCGGACCCGGTGGCTTAAACTCACGCCAGGCACAAGTGTGTGTGTGCCCAAGATCCCAAGAGGAGAATGGAGGAGAAGGGTTGCAGTGTGGCCATGTCCCCCCCCAGGGGGTGGGGATTTCTCACTTTCTGTCTGTCTCTCTCTTTCTGGCGCGTGCACACGCCCTATAGGAAAAAACTCTCAAAAAAAAAAAAGAGAAAAAATTGAAAACAGGCATTCAAACAGAAACAAGCACACGAATGTTCACAGCAGTACTATTCACAATAGTCAAAACACAGAAAGAATCCAAATTATCATGAAGAATGGGTAAACAAAATGTGGTAGATGTCCACACAATGGAATATTATTCAGCCATAAAAAGGAATAAAGTACTTACACATACTATAACATAACTGAACCTTAAAAAGTGTATGCTGGGGGACCAGCAGTTGGCGTAATGGCTATGTTGCCGGACTCCCATGTAGTTGACCACGGTTCGAATCTCGGACCTAGTGGCTTGAACTCATTCCGGGCATGCGTGCCCAAGATCCTGAGAGGAGCATGGAGGAGAAGGGATTGCGGCGTGGCTATCCCCCTAGGGGGTGATTTCTTGCTTTCTGTCTGTCTCTCTCTGTCTTTCTGGTGAGCGCCACGTGCATTATAGCAAAAAACCTCTCAAAAAAAAAAAAAAATTACTGATGGGGCTGGCAGGTGGTGTGGTGGTTAAGCATGCTGGACTCCCACATGGTTGACCATAATTTGAGTCCCCGACCTGGCAACCTGCTTTCTCACTTTTGCTCTCTCTCTCTGTGTCCCTCCCTGGTCAAATTAAAAAATAAAGTTAAATTAAGAGTCAAGCAGAAAAGTAGTAGCAATAGAAAGGGTGGAATTATTTTTTATCCTTTTTTTTTAAAACAAAAAGAATTATTTATTTATTTATTTTAATTCTGACCAGAGAGGGACACAGAGAGAAGAGAGAAAGAGAGAGAAAGAAGAAGAAAGAGGGAAAGCGAGAAAGCAAGACACCAGGTCCGTGACTTGAACTGAGGTCAGCCATATGGGAGTGCCCTGCGCCTGAACCACCATGCTAATTGCTGGACCCCAAAAATGCCTTTGAAAAATTATTTAATTAATTAAAAAAATAATTTATTTTACTTTATTTATTAATTTACTTACTTATTTTGATTTGACCAGAGAGGGACAGAGAGAGAGAGGATGAAAGTGAGAAAGCAAGCAGCCAGGTCCGGGACTCGAACCATGGTTCGCCATGTGGGAGTCCAGCGCCCTTAACCACCATGCCACCTGCTGGCCTCTAATTTGTTATTACTATTTTAATTTACCAGAGAGAGAGAGGGAGAGAGAGAGTGCAAGCACAAGAGCAAGAAAGCAAGTCACAAGGTCTGGGACTTGAGCTGCAGTCCACTATGTGGGAGTCTAGTGTGCTTTAACCACCACGCCACTTACTGGCCCCTCTTAATCAAAACTGTAAGTGGTAATACAGTGTTTTTGTCTTCTGCTTGAGCAACTTGAATTGTCACTCTATAAGTATCTTATTAGCAAAAAATAGCATTTTTTGTTAAAATGCTAAAAGTACTTTGTTTCTGCAATCAGATTATAACCTAATGGGGCTAACAAATGTGTTTTAAGCACATATAAAAAGAATCATAGTCTGTTCAGATGTCAGCACTCACAGTATCTAACTGAAGTGTCCAATGCTACTTTAAACCTCTCTGGCACCTTTACACCTTGGTTCAGGAAAAAGGGGACCTGATATGATAATTTACTCCTGGAGTATTTCTAGTTCTCAAAATGAGTATACAAACACAAATATGAAAATGCATGATATATCTAGCGAATTCTTTTTAAAAACTTACTTAATTTTATTTATTCTCTTTCATTCTGACCAGAGAAAGACACACACACACACACACACACACACAGAGATAGAGAGAGAGAGAAAGAGAGAGGGAAAGTGAGAAAGCAAACTGTCAGGTCCAGGACTTGAACCAGTCAGCCATGAGGGAGTCCAGTGCCTTAACCATGATGCCACCTGCTGGCCCCTCTAGTGAGTTTTGAATTATTTATAGCAATAGGGAAAACAGACATAAGCTTAAGCCAAAGCTCAATTTCATCACAGTTTAGGTAATCACGAAAATTTCTCTAATCCTACAAAATTATAAAGTAGATCTATGAATATTAACTATAGTTCTTTCCTCAACTACCCTTTTATGGAAGTACTAACACAGAGAATAAATTTTAGGCAAGCGTAATTTTCGATAACAAATCTCATACTTACTTGACTACTAAATTTAAAAATAAAGCAACAAAAACATTAACTATAAAAATGGAAAGGAGAAAGGAATTCAGATATAATAAGCTTATAGAAACAACTGTTCTGAACATCTCTATTACTCTCAGAAAGTAAAGCCCACTGTGGATTATAGTTAAAATTAACCTTTCCATCCAAACACCATAAAGCAGCTTTCTTAAACAGAGGTGAAAATTTCAATTGGTTTTACAAACAGAAATAAGGGGTATGCCAGTCAGTGGCATGGTGGTAGAGGCAGCTGGATCCCACATGGCTCACTGCAAGGTCTGAGTCATGGACCTAGTGACTTGAAAAACATGACGGGCATGTGTGCATACATGCCCAAAATCCCGAGAAAAGAAGGGATTGTGGTGTGGTCACCCACCTTGGTGGGTGCTTTCTCACTTTCCTGCTCTGTCTCCCTCTCACTCTCTCTCTCCCTTCTTCCCTCCCTCCCTTTGGTAAGCATATACACCCTAAAGGAAAAAAAAAAAAAAAAAGAACCCTACATGAATTAAATAACTTATACTGGAACTGCAAAGCATAATAGTTTAAATAGGGTTAAAATTTCAGCTCTATCACATAAGACCTGGGTTAACATAATCTCTTAGGTTCCTATATTTACGCATGCAACATGGACATAAAAGCAGAATTTAGCTTATTAAAAGTTGCTACAAAATGGAGCCAGCAGGTGGTATAGTGGGTAAGGCTCTGGACTCTCACATGCTCATTGTGATTTGAATCCTAAAACTGGGGGCTTGAAAAAATCATGCCAGGTGCATTTGTGTGTGTGCCCAAAATCCCAGGAGGAGAGACTGTAGCATGGCCATTCTTCTTGGGGGCTGATTTCTCACTTTCCCTCTCACTGTCTCTCTCCAAAAAGAGTGAAAATCTAAGGGAAAAAAGTTGCTCCAAATTTTTTTTTTTTTTTTTTTGCCAGAGCGCACATGCATTCTGGAAAAAGAGATAGCGAAAGAGAGAGGGAGAAAGTGAGGATATCCCCCCGCCCCCCCAAGAAAATGGTCACGCTGTAATCCTTTATCTTCCATTGCTCCCTGCTTTGGGGATTTTAGACACAGTATGCACATGCAGCTGACATAATTCTCAAACTTCCAGGTTTGTGACTCAAACCATGAGGTTGGCTATGTGGGATCCATCTACGTTACCTACCATCATGTGGGGCTGGCCTAAGCTAGTATTTATAATTATAGCCATTCAACACTGCCTAGCACATGGCAAACATTATTTTAATTAGTCACTTCTTTCTTCCCAGAGAATCCACTACAATCTGACTTATTAAAAGGCACTGTCCATTGGAGAAACTAAGATTACTTATTTGTGTTTGTAGTAAATGCCAGTAACTGAGACAAGTACAGAGCAAAACTAGAAATTTCTGACATTCAATAATTTCATTATTCTTCATTTAGCTGCTAACTTATTCCTGCCTTATATGAATAGAGTCAGAAAGTGAGAAATCACCCTCCAGGAACTGCCCATGCCTCAATCCTTTCTTCTCCATTCTTGTCTTGGGATTTTGGGCATGCATGCATATGAGCCTGGCATGATTTTAAGTTGCTGGGTCCGGGACTTGAACCACAGTTGACCATCTGGGAGTCCAGCACCTTAACCACCACACTATCTGCTGTCCCCTTAACCACCCCCCTATCTGCTTTCCCTTGCCTTGTTTTTTTTTTTTTTTTTTTAATTATTTATTTCATTTTATTTATTCATTCATTTTAATTTCACCAGACACACATACACACACAGGGAAAGTGAGAAAGTAAGCCACCAGGTCAGGGACTCAAACCATGGTTGGCCATGTGGGAGTTGTCCAGCACCTTTGCCACCACACCACCTGCTGGTCCCCGCTGCTCTACTGTTTTTAAAGGTAACATTTATTTTTGAACCATGTATAGCTGATTTTTCTTTATAGGTACAAATTACTGGGTCATTGGGAAAGTGGTGACATGTTTTTCTCTATGCTAAAACGGCTCATGACTTTCCCGATGACCTAATACATTCTCTTCCTTAGTCTTCCTGCTAATCTATTTCCTATGAGATGATCCGATTTATATATTTATATATGTATTGTCATAAAATCATAAAACGCAACTGCAGAATGCAGCTGAAATGTAAGGAACTATTTTCAAAGTATTAAAGATCACATAAAAACCTAAAACCCAACCAAAACAAACCACTGGAAGTATTATAGAAACAGCTAACTATTATTAGGTACATTACAAATTATTTCTAACTCAAATTCCACTATGAAAGATACATATTCAGTGGTTTTATAAATGACCTTCTTTGTTGTTTTAATCATCTCTCTTCTGCTGTCTCTCAAGTATTTCATAGTGCTTACCTCTCCAACAAGCATTTCATATATAAGTACACCAAGGCCCCACCAATCTACAGCCCTGGTATAGGATGTTTCTGTCAATACTTCTGGGGCAAGAAATTCAGGAGTGCCACAAAATGTGCTTGTTCTATCTCCATATCCCATTCCTGAAAAAGATAAAATTTCAACATTTGTTAGCAAAGAAAAAAAGCCAGTATAAAATTTAGGAAATAGCCTTAGGAAACAAAATAAAAACTGTACATTTGTGCATGGTGACCAAACTCAGACACACCAAAAGTATTTGGTGAAGTGCTTGACACACAGTTAAGTTCTCAAAGACTGTTAGCTATTATACTTACTTTTTAAAAAATTATTTAATTTTCATGTTTTTATTTTTTTTAATTTGACCACAGAGAGAGAGGGAAAGTGAGAGCAAGCTACCAGGTCCAGGACTCAAACTGCAATTAGTCATGTAGAATGTCCAGTGCTCCAACCACCATGCTACCTGCTGGCCCTAATTGTTAGCTATTATTATAATTTACGGAGTCTATTTTTTGGATAACAAAGGGAAACACATTTTAAAAGTCCAGTTATTTAATACATATTTTCTTTTTTTAAAATTTTATTTTATTTATTATAGAGCACATCTGAGCATACATGAGAATGAGTAAGAACCTTTAACAGAGTCATCTCACGGTCTCAATCCCATTTTGCTCTCTAGCTTGTTAGGATCTTGGGCATCCTGTGATTTCAAGCTGACCAGGGTATCTGAACCCATGATTGGCTATTTGACTTCCACCACTGGAGTTCAATTTGTGCTGACTATGTCACCAGGTTGAGTCCAAAACATATTTTCTCATTGCCCATTATATTCTAGGAACCTCTGCCAAATGGTGGGAACAAAATATCAAAATAAAAGGTAAGACACAGTATTTTTTTTTTTTTGGAGAGGTTTATGCTATAGGGCACGTGCGCTCGCCAGACAGACAGAGACAGACAGAGAAACAGAAAGCAAGAAATCACCCCCCAGGGGGGATGGCCATGCTGCAATCCCTTCTCCTCCATTCTCCTCTCGGGATCTTTGGCACGCACGCACACGCGCCTGGCGTGAATTTAAGCCACCGGGTCCAGGGCACAAACTGCAGTTGACTACGTGGGAGTCCAGCGACATAGCCATTACGCTAACTGCTTGTTCCCCAAGACATAGTTTTTTAAGAAGCTTATAGGAAACTGGAGGAACACACACACACACACACACACACACACAATATTCTAGAATGCTATGGTAAGAGCAAGATAATGTGGAAACACCAGAAGGGTTCCTAAAACATACTGGGAGGGGCAATAGGTGGTGTAGTGGTTAAGGCACTCCCACATGGGTGACTGTGGTTTGAGTCCTGGACCTGATGGCTTGGAACTCATGCCAGGTGCATGTACATCCATGCACAAAATTCAGAGATGAGAACGGAGAAGCAGATACTGCAGTGTGATCATCCCCCTAAGGGGTGATTTTTCACTTTCTATCTTTCTGACTCTTCGGCAGGCACATACACTCTACAGAAAAATAAATCTCTGAAAACAAATACACATTTGGAACTCACAGGAAAGGAAACACATTTGGGAGTCATCAGCATATTGCTGCTAGTCAAAAACTAGCAGTGAAAAGCAGACTCTCACAAGCAAAGGCATTTAAATCAATAGTATCTGATACAAATAATCTCAATTACATGTTGTTTTCCACATACAAACTTGAATACTACAAGTACCAAGGAATGGTAATCTGTTAGAAAAGAAACTTTCAATCACTCAGTTACCTTCTTTGCAAAGACCAAAATCAGCAATTTTAACAAAGCCCTCTGTATCTAGCAGTAAGTTATCCAATTTCAAATCTCTGTTCAGGAAGAAGAAATACAAAATTAAACAAAATCATTAGATAGCACAGTAAAAAAATCATTTCAACAGAAGTCCCTTCTCTTCATTAACAATTAGTTTTCCAGGGCCAGCAGGTGGTGTGCTGTTTAAGGTGCTAGACTCCCACATGGCTGTGAGTCCTGGAACTGGTTGGTGACTTTCTTTTCACTTTGTCTGTCTGTCTATCTCTTTCTGGTGAGCACATATGCCCTATAGCAAATTTTAAAATAATAATACTAAATAAAAGTAAATAAATAATCATTTTAAGAATTAGTTTTCCAAGTTAATGAGTTGAGACTTAAATACTATATCACAAGCATCCCTTTTTCTTTCTTTTCTAAGTTTATTGCTCTATCTAATACGGTTTTTAAGAATAACTCAAAATAAAGAGAAAACTATCCATCCATACTAACAAATAATTACATATTAGGGTAGAAAAAAGTACTTTACTTTCTAAGTAAAACACGGCCAAGTCAGCAGGTGGCACGGTATTATTTCCCACATGGCCAATCATGGTTTGAGACCCAGACCTGGTGGCTTGAAAATCACAATAATAAGCAAATATATATATTTAAAAAACAAAAAAAGTAAAATAGGACCATAAAGAAATCTAAGTCTTTACCTTGAAAACACTGATAGAAGCTTGAGTAAACCAGTATTTATAGGCTAATTCTGATTGGCCTTCCCATAAATTGCTTGATCTTGAGCAGTGTTAATTACTCCAATGAACTTTTCTAGTCTAGAGCAGTGCTATTTAAAGTATGGTCCACAGACGAGGGCTGGCCATGAGCTTTTCATTACTGATCTGCAATTTGATAAGCAGCTTGTGGCAATATATATATCAATCAGCTATGTCCCCAGTTTAACTTAGCTGACAACAAGACTACTTAATGAGGGAAGCCAGTGTGATGTTTTACTCTGGCATGAACTACTTGGATCACCATGGACACATTCTGAGTAGCACGGGTCTGTAACAGATTTCTGCAGTGAACTGGTTGAATACAAAATATTCACTAGGATGAATGACTGGTGAACTATGTCTTCACAGGTCAATTCATAATTTCATTATTTAATTAGGAAATGAGAAGAGGATTAGTTACCAAGAAGTTCATTATATAATCATTGTGTTGATCACATGTCTTTAAAACTGATGTCTGATTTTTTTAAAGGTCACTTACTATACAAAGGAGAAAATTAAGAAGCTGATAATACACAAAAAATCTTAATTATCTTTAATCCTAATTCACACCAAAGCAAGCCATTAGAAAGTATGGAAAATTACTTACCTATAAACAATTTTGTGTTCATGTAAATATTGCAACCCAAGAACTACACAAGCAGCATAAAATCTGTTTGAAGAATTAAATCAAAAGAAGTTTTATAAATTTTGTTGTTCTTAAATTTCAGTTTATATTTTAATGCTTCAAAGCAGAATTCTGTAATTAATTAGTTTCACAAATATTAAGTCCTTACTGTGTACCACACACTGTGCTAGAATATTAGGGGTGAAATTAAAAATGAGAAAAGTACACTCTTGAGAATGGAAGCCATTACCTCTGCTTGGTAGAGTTACTGAGGACCTGAGGGGATATTTGATCTGGTTTTGTAGGAAAAATTACAACATGCCACAAGGACAAAAGGATACTATAATAGGTACCAAATTTGTGTGTGTGTCTGTGTGTGTGTGTGTATGTGTAATAGGGCATTCCTTTAAGAGGGAAAAGAAACAGAACATAAAAGGTATAACATCTGGGCCGGCAGGTGGCATGGTGGCTAAGGGCGCTAAATTCCCACATGGCCAACTGTGGGTCAAGTCCTGCATCTGGTAGCCTGCTTTCTCACTTTTTCTCTCTCTCTGTCCCAAATAAATAAATAATTCATTTTTTTTAAGGGCGTAACATATTTGACAACTAATATATTTAAGAAGTCTGGTAAGGCTGATGTAAAGGATGGGTGTATAAAGGGAAGAAATAGCAGATTAGAGCTTAGGGGAAGGACCCTAAATGTCATTATTATAGATACTGAAATTTCTTCTCTCTCTTTTTTCTTTAGGGGGGTTTTTGCTATAGGGCGCGTGCACTCTCTAGAAAGAGAGAGACAGAAAGCGAGAGATTACGCCTCAGGGCAGACGGCCATGCCGCAATCCCTTCTCCTCCATTCTCCTCTCGAGAGCTTGGGCACGCATGCATATGCACTCGACATGAGTTTAAGCACCAGGTCCGGGACTCAAACCACAGTTGACAACATAGAAGTCTAGCGACATAGCCATTATGCCAACTGCTGGTCCCGTGAAATTTCTTTTCTTAGTGATAAAGAATCAAGCCATTTTAATAAGGGGAGAATGATTACATTTATGTTAGAGAGGTTTTTCTGATGGCAGTATGAAGGTTGGAACAGATGTAGATAGAGATCTAGGAAGAGTAGAACAGATAAGGCTTTTATGATACTACAGATGAAAAGATCATAATATCCAAACTAGCGGCAACAGAAGAGCAAAGAGATGAATTCAAGGAAAACTTAAAAATTAGCATGACAGGATGTGCTGTCTCATTAGCTGTATATTAATAGAAAGGAGTGGTAAAGGCTCAAGAGGACTCTGAAGATTTCCATCTTAATTGAATGAATATGTAAAGAAATACAGAAGCTGTGAAAGTTTTGTAAGGGGAATGAGTCTGGCATCAAACATGTTGACTCTGAATTGCCCATGGGACAGGCAGGTGACTGTATCTACAGGCTGGATATAGGGGTAAGTAAGTATCTCAGAATAACTTGGGCCCAGCTTAAAATATTCAGTCTTACAGTTTTTATACTAAATGCATAGCCCAGTATCTGATACACCACAAGCTTATTGAATGAAAAAGGAAATAAATAAAAATGAAGTTTAAAATGTAGATCTGTGTCTTTAGTGAGAAATAAAAAGTCCATATTCAGAGAAGCAATTCATAATTGTACAAATAATGTGAGCACGTTTTTCTATAAAATATACAAAAGACTCCCCACTCCAAGCATATTATTTGATTCATCCATCTATTCATCTCACCTCAACTCTAATGCCATCCAGAGAGATAATTATCAGTTTGGTGAACGTTCTTCCAAACTTTTAGAGTACATTGATGTTCACACGTAAATAATACAGCTATGTTTTGTGTTCACTTAATTTTATGTAACTGGGACCACAATATGGGAGAATTTAAAAATGGAACTATTTAGAAATAGTTTATTGATTATACATTTGATAGTAAATAATAAACCTATCTGAAGCTTAAAAGACTTGGCTGAAGTTCATGAAAACAAATATAATACTAAAATCATTAAAAAAAAAAAGGTTGTTTTTAAATATAATTTTTTAGCAAACTTATTTTGGTGGCAAACAATATTGTAACAATTATAAAATACCTTATTTATCTTTGCTTCTTTCTTTGTAGACAGACTGCCCTGATTATACTCAACATAAAAAAAATTTGATATACTACCAAAAATATATAATTCACTGAATGCTTACCATGTGACAGGTATTGTGTTGGTTATTTAGATTTATCAGCTTATTTAATGCTCAAATCAAGCCTTAAGGTAAGTATTTCCAGAAGAAGAAAATGAAGCTCAGAAAGAGTAAATAATTGATCTCAAGTCACATAGGTAGAAAACATCAAAGTTAGGAACCGAACTAGAGGTTGCACAATTCAACCTGAAAATTTGAAATCTATGCTTGAAATCTAAAATGCTTCAAAGCCAAAACTTTCTGAACACCAACATGATGCCAGAAATGGAAAATTCCAGGTGACAGATTGCAGTAAAAATGCTACAATATGAAAATACTGCACAAAATTGCCTTTAGTTTCTGTGTATAAGATACATAAGCATATATTAATTTCCTGTTCAGACTCAGGTCCTATCCCAAGATATCCCATTATATATACATACAAATATTCCAAAATCCAAAAAAATCTGAACTCTGAAATACTTCTGGTCCCAAATATTTTGGATAAGGGATGCCAAACTTGTATGTTTTGTTTTTGATTTTTGCTCTTATTTTTCCAGAGATTTTTGCTACAGAATGCATCTGCTTGCTGGAGAGATAGTGACAAGAAGTAAGAAATCATCCCCCCAGAGGGATAGCCATGCCACAATCCCTTCTCCATTCTCCTGGGATTTTGGGCACACGTGCACATGTGCCTGGCATGAGTTTCAAGCCACTGGGGCTGGGACTCAAACTATGGTTGGTCACGTGGAAGTCCAGAGCCATAATCACCATGCCTCCTGCTGGTCCCTAAACCTGTATTTTGATTCCATAGTATCAGTCAATAAATATTCACTGATTGCCTAGTATGTGCCTTATTCTTTTCTAGATGTTTCACTGGCAAATAGGAAAAAATGGTTTTCCCTTTCAGTAAAGTAGGACAGACAACACAAATGTGAAAGATATATACCTAAGATGATTTCAGGTAGAAATAAAATGGCCCAAAGATAAAAATAGGATTATTTGATTTGGAGGCTAGAGATGTGGTAGTCTTTTAGACAGAATACACAGAAAAGGATCTGCAAAGATATGACATTTCATCTGAGACCTGAGTGATTATAAATGATTATTTCAGATTTAGAGTATGTAATGCAGCATTTCATTTTTTTGCATTATCACTGGGCTTAACTGTTTCACTTGTATACCATGTTTATTCTCAGCAAAAGCAAAAGTTCCTAAAGCAAAACTGCCATTTTATATTTCTTCATAAAAACAATAGCCTAACAGGGAACCAGCAGTTAGCGTAATGGCTATGTCGCTGGACTCCCACGTAGTCGACCGCTGTTCGTGTCCCGGACCCAGTGGCTTAAAACTCACGCCGGGCGTGTGTGCGTGCGTGCCCAAGATCCTGAGAGGAGAATGGAGGAGAAGGGATTGTGGCGTGACCATCCCCCCTGGGGGGTGATTTCTCGCTTTCTGTCTCTATGTCTCTCTCTGTCTGTCTGGCGAGCGCACACGCCCTACAGTGAAAATCTCTCTCAAAAAAAAAAAACAAAACAAAAAACAATAGCCTAACAGAACAAAAACAAATTCCCATGGCAGCCAGAGCAAGACTAGGCATGGTTTAAATGCCGTTTCAGGGCCTGCAGGTGGTGTGGTGGTTAAGGGTGCTGGACTTCCACATGGCCGACTGTGGTCTGAGTCCCAGATGTGATGGCTTGTTTTCTCATTTTCTCTCCCTCATTCTGTCC
This sequence comes from Tupaia belangeri chinensis, assembly GCF_000334495.1. Taxonomy (NCBI): domain Eukaryota; kingdom Metazoa; phylum Chordata; class Mammalia; order Scandentia; family Tupaiidae; genus Tupaia; species Tupaia belangeri. The sequence goes on from NW_006207268.1 coordinate 206,874, forward strand.
CTCTTTGGTCAAATGAAAATAAATTAACAAAGTTAAATAAAATAATTCTTAAAAATAAATAAATAAATAAATGCTCTGTTTCTAATTTTCCCATTCAGGGAATGAATTCTTAGTAGCCTTCTACTGCTTTCTGGCTTTTGTCTCTTTTTTGAATGCTTCTCTACTCATAAGAATTAATCTCTGGGGACCAGCAGTTAGCGTAATGCCTACGTCGCTGGACTCCCATGTAGTCGAGCGACAAGTCCCGGACTTGTCCCATGGTTCCAGTCCCAGACCCGGCGGCTTAAACTCATGCTGGGCCTGTGTGCGTGCGTGCCCAAGATCCCGAGAGGAGAATGGAGAAGGGATTGCGGCATGGCCACCCCCCCTGGGGGGGTGATTTCTCGCTTTCTGTCTCTATGTCTCTCTCTCTGCCTGTCTGGTGAGCGCACGTGCCCTATAGCAAAAACCTCTCCAAAAAAAAAAAAAAAAGAACTAATCTCTGTTTTCTCATCTAAAGCTTAAAAGTTATGAGATGACTACTACTATCTGCTTTACGTGGCTATAAGAATCAAATAAAGGAGTCAAAATGTCAATTGCTATTATATTAGAATATAGACATGGACTAAAAACTTAAGAGTAAGGCCACAATAAATAAATAAAAATTTGTTTATTTATTTATTAGCCAGAGAGGGGAAGAAAACACCTCCCCATGAGGTGAGGTCATAACATAATCCCTTGCCCATTTCTCCATCCTACTGAGATTGCATACACAAGCCTGTGGGGCCGGTATTTGAACTACAGTTAGCCACGTGGGATCTGGCTCCCTTAACCACTAGGTCATGGGGCTGGCCTTGATTTATGTTTTTTATAATTTGTGATATTTTTGAAGGTAGAGTTTACTGGACTTTCTAGTGGTCTAGATTTTGCAGACAGGACAAAAGCAGATCAAGGAGGACTCTCTGCCTTCTGGCTTGAATAACTGACAGATAGTACTGTTCTTTAGTAAGATGGGAAAAGATTAGAAGAGCTGAAGGCCTGAGGAATGGTGGGTCAGGTAGGAGGGGAAATGAAAAAAAAAAAAAAATCAGGAGTTCAGTTTGAGATGCTGAGATACCTATTAACCATACAAATGCAAAAGTTGCCTGAGGAGTACTATTAGAGTTGGAAGTTTAGAGAAGAGGGCAGGACTGGAGATACAAATGTGGTAAAAACCAGCAAGCAGGTTATGTCTATTAAGAGTACAGGTTCCTAGGTTCAAGTTCTAAGTCTAACATTTAAGAACTGTAGATAGAATAACAGGGAAAATAAAAGCTTACATAAATGAGTGCTTAATATTATTTTTATGTATCTGAATAAGCAAAATCTTCATACACTATTGAATCCAAAAACTACAAAAAGGTTTTGGAGTATAAAGCCTGTTTTCTATTCTTTTTTTTTTTTTAGAGGATGTATGTTTCTTTTATATTCCTTCCAAAATACTGTAAATACAAGAGAGCAAATACTTGGTATATATACTTTTAAATTATCCTTTAAAAATGCAAATTCAAATATTTTATACAAATACATGACAAAGACTCTACTGTATTTTTTTTGCCACTGAAAAAGGTACTTTGGATAAATCTGTCCTTCAAGTCATAATCTGGGATGGCATCCTCCAGGGAGAAATCGCTAATAACAAAAAAGAAGTAACTTTACTAAAATGAACCTAAATTAGGTAACCAAATTACCAAGCATGATTTAGGGTAATCCTTGAAGGTTTCAATATGGACAAAAGAGTAATAAACAAATACAAAAAGCTTTGGCAAAAAGTTAAGACATTCTAATATATCTTGCACAGATCTATTTTCCATTAAGGAAAAAAAATCTAAAATTCACAGACAACTTTTTTCTTTCCTAAAAGAAATCAGCCATGGAAACACTCTGACAAACGTCTAAAGCATACTCACACAGCTCTTGGTTCAGAAAAGACATCAGTATGTATGTGCATCATTAGGTCCCCACCGGCAGCATATTCCATTACAAAGCAAACATGCTCTTTGGTTTGGAAACATGCAAAAAGGTTCACCAAAAAGGGATGCCTTACACTATTCACAGTTTCAAAAATTCTTTTTTCACACATCAGGCTGTAAGAAAAAAACATTTAAAAATAAACAGGTTTTTTTTTTTTTTTTTTAATAAGCTGAAGTTAACAATCTTTGTGAATTACTAAACCTTTAACATAAGCAAATTTTTAACTATTATGACTCTAACATCATAAAATGTGCCTTAGTTTTGCTATACATGCTATGAAAACTGGCCTATTTGACACATACAATTCTAATACATACAACTGCCGAAGGGGGTATGTGCATCCCTGAGAGAGAGAAACAGGAAGAGAACCTAATGGAGCATAGTCACACTATAATGCTGTTCTCTCTATTTCTCCTCACATTAGGATTTTGGGCATATAAACACATATGTCTGGCATATTTTTCAAGTTATCAGGGCTTGGATTCAAACATAGTAAGCCCAACTCCCTATGTACTGCACTTAACTGCTACATTGTGGAGACTGCCCAAACAATTTATTATTTTAGAAACTAACCTGTCTACTTCGTCTCGAGCCACAATGTCTCCTTTCTTTAAGGCTTTTATAGCAAACATCTCATTTGTGTGTTTATATTCAGCCAAAAGTACCTGAGATGAGATTAAAATAATTATTTTCCATTTGAGTTATTAAATTTGTATGCATACAAAAAAAATTTTAAAATATTACCTTCCCAAAATGACCCCTTCCCAAGACAGCACAACATCTGAAGTCTTGTAGATTAAATTGAAACCTTTGCTGCGATCTGGAAATAATAATTTCAATGAAAAACAAGGTAATAAGATATAGACCAAACATACAGTAGCAAAACTTTGTATATATGCTTTACCTTCTATCCTCAAGTTCTTGAATACCACTATATTCTAGTCCTGATTGAGGAATATCAGGCTCACATTCAGACTGGGATTTTGAAAGTATACTATTTCTGTCATTCTCAATATCGAAAACAGTTTCTGAATCCTGTAAAATAGTAAAAACTCATTAAGTCCTAGAAACATTCTGAAAATAACTTACTAGGTAATGATAAAGTTGAAGAGAAAATTTTAAATGTCAATATAAATATTATAATAGATACTGGTTATTCTTTTTTTGGATATCAATTTAATATCATACTTAACTAAAAAGTGTGAAACATGAACATACTATCATCATTTCCTGAAGCATGGTATTCACTAAGTTAGAAGATGAAGTCTGCTTCAGGCAGTAAGCCATCCTACGTTACACTGTGCTCCTATACCCCTAGTTTAAGCAGCCTGTTCCATCTCTACTGCCCTGTAAAAGCATACAGAGGCTAATGACAATGGCATGCCAACATTAAGAACTTGGTTAACGCCTCTCAACTTGGCCTAATGTACTAGAGAATATTCATAAGAGATATTACATAAGAATATTCATAAGAAACATATATACACAGTGGAGAGAGGCAATTTTTTATCTAAATCTATGCTTATTCATTATAACACTTTTACTGATAATTGATTTAGAGAAAAGAAATTATACAAAGTTTAAAATGCCTTGCCTGTCCTGGTGTATCCAAAACTCTTAATTCAGAAGATTCATCTACTTCTCCAAGGGAAGAAGCACGTGGAGGGGCTGGAGGAGGTTCAGGCTCAAGATCAAACTCCAATTTGGTTACTGTAGAATCACTTATAGAAGGTAAAGTTATTCACCAAAACAGTAATCAGAAACATAAAGCTTAAATAGCTTCGAAATTAAAGCCATTTAATTTTTTAAACACAGCACTAATTTTAAAATGATACATATTAATAACAAGACTTTAAGTATGCCTTCTGTAATCAATATTAAGAATGTCACAACTATTTGGTATAGAAATGCTTAAAAATCTTAGGCACATACCTGGCTGGAGGTGCTAGCTCTGGGATACGAACATCAACCACTGGCACTGTGGCAGGCACAGGGGCCTGAGGGCTGAAGGTGCCAGAATGATTTACTGTAGGAATAGCTCTTCTCACTAGCCTTCCCCAAGTGGCAATATTAATATTCATTTGAGGAGCTCTGAGAAATGTTTTGCCTATGGAAATTGTTAATAAAGAAAACAGAACAAATAACTTCAGATATTACCAAAAGCTATAATTTAAAAATTCATATTCATCAGCTTATAATTTATGAAGAACAAATAAAATTTGTCACTTAAAAAAACTAATCCTTAACTATGTGTTATTAAAGGCTAGTGCAAAATAGCAAATGTAGTTTTAAAAATAAATACAGAACTGTTACTTATTTTCTTTAAGTCTAATAATGATAATATAGTTAAGATTCTAAAAAGAAACCTCATCTTTCAGGGATATAAGCTATTAATAATATAATATTTATGAATGAATCAATATAATGCGTGAGTGTGCTTCAGTCTGACAAAGTAATAAATGGATGGGACATGGATAAAATAAAATTGGCTACAAGTAGATTGTTGTTGGAGACAGGTGATGGTATATTGCACCAGTCTCTCCACTACAGATGTTTGAAACATTTCTTAGTAAAGCTAAAAATGAATGAACTAAAAACATACACACAAAATAGATGGTATTACTTTTAAAATAGCAATTACATAGATTTTCTATATTTAAGAAAACAATAAAACATTTCTGTCTGAAATTTAATAATTACCTTGTTGCTTTGAAAAAATTTTCTTTTGTCTTTGGAGTTTTGGTCTTCTTTCAATAACTGGATTGAAAAAGGTAACCTGCAGTGAAGAAAATTTAAGTTGACATAAAAATAGAATTAAATGTACAGTTCATGAAATTTACAAACTCAAAAGATTTGAAAGTTCAAGTTGGAATCTTGGATATAATTTAGTCCAGTGCCCTCATTTTTTAGATGAGAAACAGACCTAGGTCACATACTTATTTGGTGGCAGAGTTGAGCCAAGAATTCAAGTTGTCTCTCTCTTTTAGCCTAATACCCTGCCCATGTCTACATCATACTACAAAATTTCAATTGAAGTTACACACATTTAATAAAATACATGTATTACCTCTGCAAATAAAGTACCCTGTGGTTCCAAATAGAGACACATGCCATGCCGTTGGTTGTCTAAAAAATCTTCTAACCTCAGAAATTTTACAGCACACAGAGATCGCCAATCACGCCAATAAACTGAAATTTCCAGTTCACGTGACTAGGATAATTAAAAAAAAAAAAAGAAAAAAAAAGAAAGAAAACAGAAAAGACATCATTGGACACACACTTGTATAAAATATCACAAAAAATATGAAATACAAATATAGTAAACAAAGATAACATACACAAAGGCCACACTATTTTTTAAAGAGAGTTTTTTGTAATGCTGTACAATTGTGTATTACTTCAACAAACTTAAATATTTTAACTCAAATGAACAAAACTTATATTTACACATTCAGCAGCTAAGGTAGTCCTGAAGTATCCCTGAATACAGAACTGGAACAACCATTACAGACGAATGACCACAGAAACTCCTTGCCCCTCATAGCTTTAGTCTTCCAAACACTTCTTTCATTAGCCATCACTTACTACGTTATTACGAAAAGACCCCAGTGCTTGTTTCGAAGGACTTTTTTTTTTTAACAGAGAGAGATTTTTCCCATAGGGTGTGTATGCTTGACAGAGACAGAAAGTGAGAAATAACCCCCCAGAGGGGATGGCCATGCTGCAATCCCCTCTCCTCCATTCTCCTCTTAGGTATTATACACATGGACCTGGCATGAGTTTTAAGTCACCAGGTCCAGGGCTTGAACCACAGTTCACTATGCAGGAGTCCAGTGATGTAACCATTATGCCATCTGCTGGTCCCCGAAGAACCCATTTTAAACCTTCTTATTTTTGCTATTCCACTGACGAGCCAGGGAAAGGTCTGCTAATAGCATTGTTTTGCACTTACAATGTGCTCCACATTGTGCTAAGTACTTTATGAATATTAGGTCATTTAATCATCAAAAGGGTATTATCAGGTAGTGAGATTGGTGAGTGTGGCTACTTGAGTAGGTCTGGAGAAAGAGGGAAATTCAGATTAAACTTTATACAAAAAAATTTATTATTATGCCAAAAAAAGAGAGAGGAAATTGCCAAGAATTTTAATGTCTAGAAACCAGGGACAAGTTTAATATATTGTACTATATCTATGTAGCAGAATATATCATAGCTATTAAAAATATGGGCTGGCTCCATAGCCTAATGGTCAAGGGAGTTAGATGCCACATGGCTAACTGAGGTTAAAATCCTGGCCCTAGTGACTTGAAAAACATGCTGGGTTGTGTGCATGGGTACCCCAAATTATGACAGGATAGAGAAATGGAGAAGGGACTGCAGTGGGATGACATCCCATTGGGGGATATTCTCCTACCCCTCCAACTCTAACCCCTCTGGTGAGTAGATACACCGTCTGGCAATTAAAAAAAAAATGCCAGTGTGGGAAAACAAGTTTCTTTTTCTTAAGAGATTTTTGCAGGGCCATCAGGTGGTGGTGGTTAAGGGCGCTGGACTCCCACATGGCCAATGACCAACTGTGGTTTGAGTCCTGAATCTGGTGGGCTTGCTGTCTCACTTTCCCTCTCTTTCTCTCTCATTTTGTTCCTCTGTGGTCAAATTTAAATAAATAAATAAATAAAGTTAAATTAAAAAATCATTCTTTTTAAAAACCCCCTGAGATCTTTACTATAGGGTGTGTGCAGTCACTGGAGAAATAAGAGATAGAAAGTGAGAAATCAAACACCCCCAGGGGGCATGGCCATGCCACAATCCCTTCTCATCCATTCTCTTCTCAGGATTTTGGGCACATGTGAACACACACCGGGCGTGAGTTTCAAGTCACTGAGTCAAAGACTAGAGCTGTGGTTGCCTACATGGGAGTCCAGCAATGGATATAACCATTTCACTATCCTTTCCCAGGAAACAAGGTTTTAACAATTATTATTATGTCCCTGTAAAACTTAGTTTATAAGGGGACCGGCAGTTAGCGTAATGGCTATGTTGCCGGACTCCCACGTAGTCAACCATGGTTTGCGTCCTGAACCCGGTGGCTTAAAACTCACACCGGGCGCATGTGCGTACGTGTCCAAGATCCTGAGAGAAGAATGGAGGAAAAGGGACTGCGGCGTGGGCATCCCCCTGGGGGGTGATTTCTCACTTTCTGCTTCTCTGTCTTTGTCTGTCTGGCAAGTGCATGCGCCCTATAGCAAAAACCTCTAAAAAAAACAAAACAAAAAAACACTTAGTTTATAAGTTGTCAAGCCACAAACTGATGTCTACATATTATAACCAATACACTTTTTAATGACAGAGTTTTCCATTATTTGGTTTTTACAATTCTGTAGGCCATCCACGAAAAGAGATAATATTTTTCTGTTTAGGCTCTATACAGTAATAAATTACTTCTTTTATATACCCACCTTAATTTATGAACTCACGCATCTTATTATGTAAGTTCCTACTATATGTAATAAAAATCCTTTGACTTTAGATTATAAAACCAGTTGATGCAAATGAATAGGAAATACTTATTAAAAATCTAGAGGCACCAGCAGGTGGTATGGTGGTTAAAGTGCTGAACTCCATGTGGCCAACCATGGTTTGAGCCCCAGACCTAATGGCTTAAAAATCATGCCAGATGCATGTGCATGTGTGTCCAAATGCCAGAAGAATGAAAGAGAAAGGATTATAGCATAGCCATCCCCTCAGGGAGTGATTTCTCACTTTCCCTCTCACCGTCTCTCTCTCAGGCAAGCACATATGCTCTCTGGCAAAAACTTAAAAAACTGAACAAACAAAAAACAAAAACAGAAACCATAGCTTTGAAAAAAAAGAGTCAAAACACAATGTACCAGAAGGCCTTATAACCAACCTGTGAAGGAAAGAATCAGAAAAATGTATCTAAGTCAATGAGCATGTGAACCTAGGGATTCCTACCTTATTTCTTCTCTCTGATCCATAAATAATATGAGAGAGAACATTTATCAAGAAAGGAGAAGAGGAGAATGTAATTATTTTAAGATCAGCAAATAGAGCCAGCCTCCATAACCTAGTGGTTAAGGGAGCCAGATCCCACAGAGTCTACAGATCTGTGTCGCATGGCTGAAGTCTCTGGTTTGAGTCCTGGCCCCATGCTTGAAAAACACATAGAGTATAAAGTTCTCATTTTTTAATATCTTGCATTGTTTTCTGAGAATATCATTTTCTTTACAACATGAAGGAGAGAGTGGGTGTGATCTAGAGATACTTTTATCACTATTTATAACTCCAATCCCGCTTTAACTTCTAACATCCAGAGTGATTTGGGTAAGTAAATCTAGGATACAGTACAGATGCTTCTCAGCTTATGATGGGTATACATTCCGTCCCAAGTTAAAAAGATCAGAAGTCACGACTAGCAGATGGTGTAATGGTTATGTTGCTGGACTCCCATGTGGTTGACTATGGTTCGAGTCCCAGACCTAGTGGCTTAAAACTCACACTGGGTGCATGTGCATGCATGCTCAAAATCCTGAGAGGACAATGGAAAAGGGATTGTGGCATGGCCATCCCCTCTGAGGCGTGATTTTTTGCTTTCTGTCTCTCTGGCGAGCACACATACCCTATAGCAAAAGCTCTCTTAAAACAAAACAGAACCCTAAATCAAAAATTCATCCTAAATTGAAACTACTAAGTCCCTTGACTTATGATGGGTTTATTATAGTTTTTACTGAGTATGTATTGCTTTTGCAACATGGTAAAGTTGGGGAGTATCCATATCTGAAAAAGCAAAGTGCCAAACAGATTGATGTTTCTACATAAGAAGATTCCACTGATGTTTACCATTTATAGTACAAATGTGACTGCTGGTTTGCTGGCAACTGTCCAGATGAAGCAGGCCAGTTCTATACGGTAAGAGCATGTTGTAAATAATCTCAAACTCTAGGGACAACAAATTGTGAAAATAGATAAACCACTACCAAAAACACTGAGCAACATGATTTTAGCTAGATACTTATTGGCAGTACTAACAGACTGTTCCAACTTGTGTTTCATTTTGTCATATTATAAACTAGAATTTGGAATCAAAGAGAAACCTGTGGGGTAATCCTAATAGCATGGCTAAAGTCTCTGTAAGGCCTAAAAGTAAACAGAAAAAGATGAGATGTTGAATCAGTCTTATGTGATGAAGGGCCAAGCATGTGGTATAGAAGTTAGAGCATGGGATCCCACATGGCTGGCTACTTGGTTAAAGCCCCAGACCCTGCTACTTAAAAATCATGCCAAGAATGTGTGTACGCAGATCCAAAATCCCAAGAAGACAAAGGAAGAGAAGGGATTGTGGTATGGCTTCCCTCCTAGAGGGATGACTTCTCACTTTCTACCTCACCATCTCTCGCTCTCTGCAGCAAGTGTACAACCTATAGCAAACTAAAAGAAATAATAAAAATAAATAAATAATTGGCAGCTAAGACTTTTATATCCAGCAAAACTATTGTTCAAAAAAAACAACCTCACAGGAAAAGTTAAGATATTGTTCAAACAAACAAAAACAAAGGGACCTACTTTAGTGATCCTATTCTCCAAGAAATGGTAAGTCCTTTAGGTTGAAATAAAAGAATACTATCAATAGATAGTAACTCGGGACCAGCAGTTAGCGTAATAGCTATGTCGCTGGACTCCCACATAGTTGACCACGGTTCGAGTCCCGGACCCAGTAGCTTAAACTCACGCCAGGCGCGTGTGCATGCATGCCCAAGATCCTGAGAGGAGAAGGGACTGTGGTGTGGCCATCCCCCCCTGGGGGGTGATTTCTCGCTTTCTGTCTCTCTGTCTCTCTCTGTCTGTCTGGTAAGCACATGTGCCCTATAGCAAAAACCTTTCTGAAAAGAGAAAAAAAAAGCAGACAGTAACTCAAAGCCATATAAAGACACAAAGAAAACCAATAAAGGTAAAAACATAGCCTTGGTTTGTAACTCCTTTCTTTTTTCCTAAATAATTCAATATTACTTTAAAGATGAGAAAGGTATAAGAAAGCCAAATTCTTTAGAGCTGTGATTATCAAATAACGGGTGAAGAATGGGGAACTAAATCAGATTTGGTTGTGTGTAGAATGGTGGAAGTGGGTAATGAGAAAGACACTTTCAAATTATATATGCCATCTCCTTTCAGATTCTGATGCATACCTATTTGGAAATCTACATCAAAATCATTTTGTCAACCGAAGTTGTGTCATGTCCCTTAGCATGGGGTATGCTAAGGTTAAAAAAAGGCTAAGGAAAACAGTTTTTTAGTTTTAAAATTATTCATACATAAATTACTTTCATTCGTTCAATTAATACTCAGTGAACTTCTATACTGAGATACACAGTCAGTGATATCTATAAATAGCTTCTGTGATGATGATATAAAGATAAGCAACATATGGTTTTATTCTCAAATTGTTCATAGTTTTTTGTTTTGTTTTCTTTATAAGCCAGAGTGAAGGTGTGCTCACCAGAGAGAGAGGGAGAGAGTAGAGAGAGGGAGAAAGCACCCCTCAATTGGGCATAGGCATGCTACAATCCCTTCTCCATTTCTCCATCCTGTCAGGAGTCTGGGTATGAATAGATATATGCTTGGCATGTTTTTGAGCTGCGAAGGCCAAAACAGTGTGGTTGGTTAAATGGGATCCAGATCTCTTAACCACTAGATCAAGGGACCAGCTCTTAAACTGTTTATAGTTTTGGTAGGGAAATGAACATGTAAATAAATAGACAATAGAGTGGCATATACAATATACATGACACAAAAGAAGGAGGTGACCAATTTTACCTAAGTGAAAGGTAGCAGGAAGATTAGAAAGGCTCAGAACTGCTCAAATTTGGCTTTGTGAGGTAAATCATTAGATTATAGGAGGAGAGAACACAGTAATTACAGGGAAAAGAAAGTATAAAGGTAAGAAAATATATACTGATAGTATATTCTAAGGCACTATAATATAGCTTAATAAACTTGTTGGGAGGCTGTGGCAGGAAGACCGTGACATGGGGAAGATCTTTTCAGAAATACTTATCTCTAACTCTCTTTTCCTCTCTGTCTTCCTCTCTCTCTCATAAAGGAAAAAAAGAAAGTCGAGAAAATTTTTCAGAAAATTTAGCACATAAGCTTTCAAAGTGAAAGTGCTAAGAGTACACACCATAAAGAATGAAAGATATTCACATCAAGATACATCACTGTGAAGCTTCAGAATCCCAAGAAAAAAAGATCTTAAAACCTTTCAGAGATCTAGCATATTGAACAGATCTAGAAAATTAGGCATCTTTGCCAGAGAGTTATTTCTGAATCCTGGAGATTTAGAGAAAAAAAAAATACTTCATAGCTATTTAGAAAAAGAAGTAAAGCCAAACAAAATAAAGAACCATTTATTAACCCTAAGGGTGGTGGGAGGTACTAAAAAGGAAGTGTAATCATGGTACAGACATGATTCACCTGTAGAAATTGTTAACAGTCATTAAAAAAAATTAAATTACTAATATAGCATAGTTTATATCAGAGAATGTGAATCGGGTTGAGGTAGTTTAAGAGAGTTAAATTCCAACTGTCTTTAATATAGTATGAATAAATAATTTTCAGATATCAAGGCTGGCCCCACAGCCTAGTGGTTAAGGGAGCTAGATCCCACATGGTCGACCATGGTTTCAATCTTGTAAGCTTAAAAAACATACTGCGCTGGGGCCAGTATGGTGGTGTAGTGGTTAAGGTGCTGGACTTCCTGTGGCAGACCACAACTCAAGTCCCAGACCTAGTGGCTTTAAAATCACACAAGGCATGTGTGCATACATGCCCTAAATTCATGAGAGGATACTGAAGGAGAAGGGACTGCAGAGTGTGCAATCCCCCTGGGAAGTGATTTCTTACTTTCCAGTTTTCTGTCTCTCTCTGGAGAGTGCATGCCTGCTATGACAAAACCTCTTAAAAAAAAAAAGAAAGAAAGAAAGAAAAAAGAAAAAACACTGTGCTTGTATTGAAAGGGATTAAAAGGGATAGGAAGGAGAAATGGGAAAAAAAAGAAAGATTGCAGCATGGTGGGAGTGGTTTGTTTTCTCTGAGTACATGTGCCGTTTAGTAATTAAACCCTTTTTTCCCCTGAAAAATTAAAACGCATTAAATTAGAATTCCTTTGGTTCTTCCCTGATAATCTTGTCCTCTACCCTGTCTAATCCTCTTATTTCTGTCACCACATTATCATAGTAATAACTGCAATCTTTCCACAATTTCAACACTCTACATTCTTCTCAATGACTATCATCAAACATTCTATTAATAGCTTACTCTTTCTAGGACCTTAACATCCACTGATCCTTCAATCCTACTGTTATTCACATCCATTAAACCTACAACTTTTATGTATCCTTACGCCCTTGATGTCCTCTCTTCTTTCCTTTCCCAATGATCAGTCAACATTCTCTATCACTCTGCTCTTAACAGCACTGGTTCTAAGTTTTACTTATGAAGACTGGGGCCAGCAGATGGCATGGTTGTTAAGGTGTTGGACACTCCCACATGGCCAACCATGGTTTGAGTCCCAGACACGGTGGCCTGCTTTCTCACTCCCCCCCCCCCCTGTGTCTCTCTCCATGGTC
>NW_006207268.1:220860-227321 GCF_000334495.1 Tupaia belangeri chinensis
AGAGAGTAGAGAGAGGGAGAAAGCACCCCTCAATTGGGCATAGGCATGCTACAATCCCTTCTCCATTTCTCCATCCTGTCAGGAGTCTGGGTATGAATAGATATATGCTTGGCATGTTTTTGAGCTGCGAAGGCCAAAACAGTGTGGTTGGTTAAATGGGATCCAGATCTCTTAACCACTAGATCAAGGGACCAGCTCTTAAACTGTTTATAGTTTTGGTAGGGAAATGAACATGTAAATAAATAGACAATAGAGTGGCATATACAATATACATGACACAAAAGAAGGAGGTGACCAATTTTACCTAAGTGAAAGGTAGCAGGAAGATTAGAAAGGCTCAGAACTGCTCAAATTTGGCTTTGTGAGGTAAATCATTAGATTATAGGAGGAGAGAACACAGTAATTACAGGGAAAAGAAAGTATAAAGGTAAGAAAATATATACTGATAGTATATTCTAAGGCACTATAATATAGCTTAATAAACTTGTTGGGAGGCTGTGGCAGGAAGACCGTGACATGGGGAAGATCTTTTCAGAAATACTTATCTCTAACTCTCTTTTCCTCTCTGTCTTCCTCTCTCTCTCATAAAGGAAAAAAAGAAAGTCGAGAAAATTTTTCAGAAAATTTAGCACATAAGCTTTCAAAGTGAAAGTGCTAAGAGTACACACCATAAAGAATGAAAGATATTCACATCAAGATACATCACTGTGAAGCTTCAGAATCCCAAGAAAAAAAGATCTTAAAACCTTTCAGAGATCTAGCATATTGAACAGATCTAGAAAATTAGGCATCTTTGCCAGAGAGTTATTTCTGAATCCTGGAGATTTAGAGAAAAAAAAATACTTCATAGCTATTTAGAAAAAGAAGTAAAGCCAAACAAAATAAAGAACCATTTATTAACCCTAAGGGTGGTGGGAGGTACTAAAAAGGAAGTGTAATCATGGTACAGACATGATTCACCTGTAGAAATTGTTAACAGTCATTAAAAAAAATTAAATTACTAATATAGCATAGTTTATATCAGAGAATGTGAATCGGGTTGAGGTAGTTTAAGAGAGTTAAATTCCAACTGTCTTTAATATAGTATGAATAAATAATTTTCAGATATCAAGGCTGGCCCCACAGCCTAGTGGTTAAGGGAGCTAGATCCCACATGGTCGACCATGGTTTCAATCTTGTAAGCTTAAAAAACATACTGCGCTGGGGCCAGTATGGTGGTGTAGTGGTTAAGGTGCTGGACTTCCTGTGGCAGACCACAACTCAAGTCCCAGACCTAGTGGCTTTAAAATCACACAAGGCATGTGTGCATACATGCCCTAAATTCATGAGAGGATACTGAAGGAGAAGGGACTGCAGAGTGTGCAATCCCCCTGGGAAGTGATTTCTTACTTTCCAGTTTTCTGTCTCTCTCTGGAGAGTGCATGCCTGCTATGACAAAACCTCTTAAAAAAAAAAAGAAAGAAAGAAAGAAAAAAGAAAAAACACTGTGCTTGTATTGAAAGGGATTAAAAGGGATAGGAAGGAGAAATGGGAAAAAAAAGAAAGATTGCAGCATGGTGGGAGTGGTTTGTTTTCTCTGAGTACATGTGCCGTTTAGTAATTAAACCCTTTTTTCCCCTGAAAAATTAAAACGCATTAAATTAGAATTCCTTTGGTTCTTCCCTGATAATCTTGTCCTCTACCCTGTCTAATCCTCTTATTTCTGTCACCACATTATCATAGTAATAACTGCAATCTTTCCACAATTTCAACACTCTACATTCTTCTCAATGACTATCATCAAACATTCTATTAATAGCTTACTCTTTCTAGGACCTTAACATCCACTGATCCTTCAATCCTACTGTTATTCACATCCATTAAACCTACAACTTTTATGTATCCTTACGCCCTTGATGTCCTCTCTTCTTTCCTTTCCCAATGATCAGTCAACATTCTCTATCACTCTGCTCTTAACAGCACTGGTTCTAAGTTTTACTTATGAAGACTGGGGCCAGCAGATGGCATGGTTGTTAAGGTGTTGGACACTCCCACATGGCCAACCATGGTTTGAGTCCCAGACACGGTGGCCTGCTTTCTCACTCCCCCCCCCCCTGTGTATCTCTCACTGGTCAAACTAAATGAATGAATAAATAAAATTAAATTTAAAAAAGGGACCAGCAGTTGGCGTAATGGCTATGTTGCTGGACTCCCACGTAGTCGACTGCAGTTCGAGTCCCGGACCCGGTGGCTTAAAACACACCGAGCACGAGTGCGTGCGTGCCCAAGATCCCGATCTTGGGCACACATGTCCATGCACATGCACCCGGAGTGAGTTTTAAGCTGCCAGGTCTGGGACCCGAACCACAGTTGACTATATTAGAGTCCAGTGATATAACCATTACATCATCTGCTGGTCCCTCAACTACATACAACCTTTAAGTGGCAGATACAATATTTGAACCAAGAAAAGCAACATTGAGAGTCTGAATTAGTATGGTAGCAGAAGATCTAGTGTGCCCAAGATCCCAAGAGGAGAATGGAGTAGAAGGGACTGTGGTGTTGCCATCCCCCCTGGGGGATGATTTCTTGCTTTCTTTCTGGCAAGCGCACGTGCCCTATAGCAAAAACCTCTCCCCTCCAAAAAAGTAAAAAATGACTTAAGAGGAACCTAGGTATTTCTGACATTTTTCATCTGATGAGTTATACATAAATATACCTTAAAATGAAGGTGAATATCAGATTTGCTGTAGTAGCTTTTGTTGAGATCACCATCAGGCGAGATCTAATATTGAGATACATTTTTTATTATGTTAATAATATTGTATAACCTCCAAAGTGATTTTACTATCTGTATATTATATGATCTTAAATGAGCTATTATTTTTAGTTATTCAGCTCTCTATGTATCTCAGTGCCATTTATAAATGATACAAATGACTAGAATTTGATCTGTGATTATAGTCTATCAGAAGAAGTTAATTTGGTCCACAGTAGATTCAAATCCATAATAACTCTTAAATTCAAACCCACCCATTGGGTGTAGAAAGAAAATATTTAAAGTTAATCATAATTGTATCAAGAAGTTAAGAAAATACTAAGCTTACTGACTGCTTAGTGTTCAGATTGATGATGTGTATGTCATTTTTAAAGTAACTTACATTAGTGAAAGTGGATTTATGAATAATGATAATGTGAGCTGTGAAAATATTTGGGTGATTACCACCATACTATCACGCACGCACACATGCCTGGCGTGAATTTATGCCACTGGGTCCAAGACTCGAACCGCAGTCGACTACATGGGAGACCAGCGATGTACCCATTATGCCATCTGCTGGTCCCTGTATTTTTTTTTAAAAGGGGTTTCTGCCTTAGGGCGTGTGTGCTCACCAGAGAGAGACAGAGACAGTAAGAAGGAAAGTAAGAAATTATCTCTAGGAGGGTGGCCACGATGCAATCCCTTCTCCTCCCGGGATCTTGGGCACACATGTATATGCACCCAGTTTGATTTTCAAGCTACCAGGTCCAGGACTCGATCATGGTCAGCCACGTGGGAGTCCAGTGACATAACTGCTATGATATCAGCTGGCTGATTCTTCTTAATTCTTAAAACAAAACTTAAGTTCTTTAAAAAACAAAGCTTACATTCAAAAGAAATGATAAATATAGTGAAAATCAAGAAAAACATTTCTCGTCTTACCCTATCTAGTTCCAGTGTAAACTTTTGGTCCCATGATTGATTGGAAATGGGTTTCCAGCTAGTTTGACCAACCACAGTATTATCTAGCTTCAAAACAGCACAGACATCATCTGTAATTAAAATTTATAAACTTGCTTAACAATCTGAAACCTTTAAAACATAAGTACTACTATTTACTTAATACAACAAACTCTTAGTCCCTTTAAAAATAAGGTTTTTCATGATCAATACTGAAGCTTCTGAATCTTAAATGGCTACTTTTTATACTCAGACACAGACACACAGACACACAGACACACAGACACACACACACACACACACACGACCCTCTGAAATTATACTATGCATTTCGTAAGAACCAAAGTAGCAACTGCTATTCTGTTTACATCAGAACGTGACTCAAAGGACTATAGGTAAACAGTAATTGTTTGCCATGCTGCATGTTTGTTTATCAGTATCAGTAATCAAATTTTTCTCCATGTTTGCTATTTATAGAGCCTGCTGCCTTAAACAATTCTTTATTTTCACATTTTTTTCTGAAAGCCTCTCTCTGTAAACAAGAAAATACAGACAAGCTTACATTTGTACTCTTTACTATGCTATATACTTCTGCTACTAGTTACACATTCACATTTAGTTTATAATAGCCTATCTTAGTCGATTAGGCCACTAACCTCCTAAACATGTCTGAATCACTAGTTAATTATCAGAATTTCATTGTTAGTTTGAAAATATCACTAAATCATAAAAAAAGATGCACTCTCCAAAGACAAGATTAATAACCTCTGTATACTTTCAGTTCTGCAAAAAGGATGACGTTCAATGATTCATTGATCCAAAAGAATTTCTTTAATTTACCACTCAGTTTTCTAATATATTTTCAATGATGTAAAGAGTTTTGCCTTTTTGTTTCTTGTTATAACAGGTTTTACTATTTTAAAATAAAATTATGGATATTATAATTTTAAAGTTTTTGGAGTAGCTTGGATACTTTTTATTCTCTATCTCCATTTAAAAACTCCCTCTGATTTGTTATATGATTTTTAAAAATCTGGTTACTGAACTGGACAAGTCATCGGTTTTTAGGAGATTTCGACTACTTCCGCTTTTACTTTTACTCGTTCTGCTCATGAAAGATGATCTGGTTTCACTTGGACTCCAACCAGGTAGTGCAACCGACGCTGCTTTTGACCGTCCAGGGACATTCTCTAGAATATCTTGGCAGCCCATAAGACGAACTTCCAAAGTACCTGTCAGTACAAATAAATATGAAATAAGAACATAAATTCTTAATATATAGAACAATGCCCCTGTTACCTGTTCAGAAACAGGGGGAAAAATCTGCTAAAATAATACAAACTCTTCTGCCAGAAGATGTGTGAGGTAATTATCACCCTTCCTGTTTTAATTAGAGAAACCACTGAAAACTTTTTTTTTTTTTTTTCCAGAGAGGTTTTTGCGCCTGCTTGCCAGAAAGACAGAGAGACACAAAACAAGAAATCACCCCCCGGGAGGATGGCCCAGGCCGCAATCCCTTCTCCTCCATTCTTCTCTCAGGATCTTGTGCACACACTCACAGGCGCCTGGTGTGAGTTTAAGCTACCAGGTCTGGGACTTGAATAGCGGTCGACTACATGGGAGTCCAGCAACATAGCCATTATGCTAACTGCTGGTCCCTGAAAACTCTTAAAAAAAAAAAATTTAAAGTTTACTTATTTCTTCCACGAGCAACAGAAAAGTGAGAGAGAGCATCCACAATAGGGTTCTAACACCACATTCCACTCCTCCTAGACTCCAGCAAGTCCCAATCATAGGCACACACTTTCCTGGTATACCCAGAGGAGTCTTACACTTGAACTGGGAACCTTCCCATGTGCCCTTGCATGGCACTGCATTTTACTGTTGCATCAGTGTCCATCCCTCATTTGTTTTTATTTATTTATTTATTTCTTCTAGGGTACTCCCAACAGGGCTCTTATATCACAATCCACCCCAGTCTCAGCTATCCTGGATTCTCGGCATGCCCTGGAAGGCAGAGATGTGAAACTAGGACCTTTTCCATATGGGTCTGTTTGTGTTACCATTACACCACGACCTAGTTGTTAAAATTTTTAATTATATCAGGGCCAACAGGTGGTGTGGTGGTTAAAGGTGCTGGACTCTCACATGGCTAACTGTGGTTCAAGTCCTGGACCTGGTGACTTGCTTTCTCATTCCCCCCCTAAATCAAACTGGAAAATAATAATAATATATAAAGTTAAGTAAATAATTCTTAAAGAATTTCTCAATTATATCAACTGCAGAAATTTTTATAAACAACACAGAACCCAGAACCTTCCATGAACTGTATGTATGGCACACATAATGAGTTATAGGGACTGGCAGGTGGTGTGGTGGTTAAGGGCGCCATACTCCCCACCTAGCTGGACCTGGCGGCTTATTTCTCACTTTCTCTCTCCCCCTCTGCTCCTCTCTGGTCAAATAAAAAAAAAAAAAAATAACATTAAATAAAATAATTCTTAAAAAAAAGTTACATAAACTTCTCATGTATCAAATTCTCATTTCTATGATTACACACAATTACAGAATTATGTGGACAGAGAATGTATGAAACATGAAGCTAAATAGTATTCCTAGAAAAATACATAAAGAAATTAGAATCAAGTCTGTGAATAACAGCTGTGTTTATAGGAATTCACAGTTTTTTTTCTTTTTGGAGAGGTTTTCGCTATAGGGCGCGTGTGCTTGCCAGACAGAGAGAGACATAGACACAGAAAGC
>NW_006207268.1:227877-231085 GCF_000334495.1 Tupaia belangeri chinensis
CCCGGCGTGAGTTTTAAGCCACCGGGTCCAGGACGCGAACTATGGTCGACTACGTGGGAGTCCAGCGACATAGCCATTACGCTAACTGCTAGTTCCCGGTTTTTTTTTTGAAAGGTTTTTGCTATAGGGCACATGCGCTCGCCAGACAGAGACATACAGACAGCAAGAAATCACCCCCCCAGGGGGGATGGTCACGCCACAATCCCTTCTCCTCCATTCTCTTCTCGGGATCCTGGGCACGCCCGCATACATGCCCGGCATGAGTTTTAAGCCACCGGGTCTGGGACGTGAACCGCGGTCGACTACGTGGGAATCCAGCGACATAGTCATTACGCTAACTGCTGGTTCCCAGGAATTCACAGTTTTTTCAATCTAACGTAACCAATGGTTCCTGTTCTATTTTTACATTACTAATGGGTTCCTGTCTATGTAAAATGACATTATCTTTCCATTCTCATCATTTATTTAATCAAAGAATTACGGGGTTGCAAATATCTAAGCACAAACTAATTGCAATTTTCTTAGGCATATAAATGCTAAAGGTATTCCAAATGAAAATGAAATGAAGAGCTATGAATTAGCCCATCTGGAGATACAGCTTTGTCATTATTTGGGCTGGATTTGACGTATCAGACTTAAAATTTTAGATACCACACACAGCATACCATCTTAGGAGGAATATTTTCTGTTAAACATTGTCTTAATGATTTAAGTAATTACAATCTAATTTTAAATACTTGAGCTGGCCCTGTAGTACAGTGGTTAACAGCTGATTAATGTTTGAATCCTGGCCCTGGCAGTTGGAGAAACATGCCAAGTATAAGTACACATATGTCCTAAATCCTCATGGGGTAAGTAAAAGGAAGAAAAAGGATTGAAGTACGACCACACCTCCCTGGGAGGTTCTTTCTCTTTCTCTGGCAAGCACACATACCTTCGGACAATAGGAATTTTACAAAGTGACACATATACAAATGAAGAACTTAATGTTTCTAGCCAAAAGATAGTGACAAAGCCTTCCGATTCATGCAGCTTAAGAAAAAGGAAAAAAAAGACAAAATATATGAAAAAAAAAATGCTAGAGACACTGTCTATCAGTGATCCCTGAGTGATAGTAAACATGAGATAAGCCCTAAAATTGCTCTCACTTACAGTTTGAAGGGTTTTCAGGAAATAGTAGAGGAAGGAGGAACTTAGCTGGAGCCAAGTTGAAGAGGCAGAAATGAGAGTAAGAAGAAACAAGGAAAAACTAGAGATCAAAAGGCAATGTCGTAAAGAAGAGAGCTGGGGAACCAGCAATTAGCGTAATGGCTATGGTGCTGGACTCCCACGTAGTCGACTGCGGTTCACGTCCTGGACCCGGTGGCTTAAAACTCACGCCGGGTGCGTGTGCGTGCGTGCCCAAGATCCCGAGAGGAGAATGGAGGAGAAGGGATTACGGCGTGACCATCCCCCCTGGGGGGTGATTTCTCGCTTTCTGTCTCTCTGTCTCTCTCTGTCTGTTTGGCAAATGCACACACCCTATAGCTAAAACCTCTTAAAAAACAAAAATAAATTAAGAAAAAAGTAAAGTTGCTTAATATTTATGTAGTTGAAGTTCCTAATGACAATCAGAGATAATACAAGGCAGAAAAGTTATTTGAAAAAAACAATGGCTGAAAATTTTCCAAATATGATGAAAACTATAAACACCAAAAGTATCCAAGATGTTCAATGAACACCAAAGGAAAAAGTAAACACATCAAAGTAATTCATAATTCAATGATCTCAAAACCAGTGATAAAAAGAAACCACTAAAAGCAGCAAGAGAAGAAGCACATGTTCCATACAAAAGAATAAAAATTAGGATGGCAGCGGATTTCTCACAGGAAATAATGAAAGATGATATACTTGAAATATATATGGCTTATTGTATGTTAATTACACCTCAATAAAACTCACCTCTAAAAACTGAATATTGATGATGATGGTAGAACCATACACATTTATTTACAAAAAATAAAAAAGCTGTATATTTAAAATGGGTGAATCCAATGGTGTGTTAAATTATGCCTCAATAAATCTGTTTAAGGTGGGGAGTGGATCTTCAATTTCATGATTTGTTAAGCTGTGGGATCTTATCTTACTGCAAAGTTATAAAAACAGGTTAAGAACAGCAGATATTATTTTTACTTTAGTTAATAAAAAACTTGTTCTGTTGATGCTTTATTTGCGTTTTTGGCAGTTAAGCTGGGAAAATTAGCTTATTTCTACTTTAAATGCTGAGTTGTAAAAGTCATCCTGGGGAAACTAAAAACATCTGGCTACTACTTCAAACCCTGGTAGCTTATTAAATATTTTAGTTATTTCAGTATATCAGGATATGACAATGCTCAACACCTGCTTTCCTTTAGGAAAAAAAAAATTCTGGAGGGAGTTGAGATCTTTATTAAACATCTAGAAGTTTCTTTACGAGGTAACACAATTGCAGTAGCATATAATTATGTCACATCCTTAAACTACATTCTTTACCTTCATAACCCACAACATAAACTTTTTAAAAACAAGCAAATCCACGAAGTTACCTATTTGTATTCATAAGTTACTATAAATTACATTAGAATAAGTAAATGGTTATTTAATTTTTTAAAACTGTCTGGAAAAATTTTTTTTTTTGAGTTTTTTTTACGCTATAGGGTGTGTGTGCTCGCCAGACAGACAGAGAGAGACATAGAGACAGAAAGCGAGAAATCACCTCCCAGAGGGGATGGTCACACCACAATCCTTTCTCCTCCATTCTCCTCTCGGGATCTTGGGCACACATGCACACGTGCCCGGCGTGAGTTTTAAGCCACCGGGTCTGGGACACGAACCGCAGTCGACTATGTGGGAGTCCAGCGACATAGCCATTACGCTAACTGCTGGTTCCTCTGGAAAATTTTTTTATATTTATTTGTACTAATTCAGTATTTCATCTCGGTACACCTGACTTTAATTATGAGGAAATCTCGCCTTATAAAAAGTAGTAAATTTGGGGACCAGCAGTTGGCATAATGGCTATGTTGCTGGACTCTCATGTAGTTGACCACGGTTCAAGTCCTGGACCCGGTGACTTAAACTCATGCCTGGTATGTGTGCATGCGTGCCCAAGATCCCGAGAGGAGCATGGAGGAGAAGGGTTGCAGTGTGGCCATCCCCCCTGGGGGGTGATTTCTTGCTATCTGTCTCT
>NW_006207268.1:231104-235322 GCF_000334495.1 Tupaia belangeri chinensis
GAACACCACCAGCCTATAGTAAAAAACCCTTAAAAAAAAAAAAAAAAAAAAAAGAAAAAGATAAAGAAAAAATAGGAAACAAGTATTCAAACAGAGGGGAACCAGCAGTTAGCGTAATGGCTATGTCGCTGGACTCCCACGTAGTCGACCGCGGTTCGCGTCTCGGACCTGGTGGCTTAAATCTCACGCC
Organism: Tupaia belangeri chinensis; assembly: GCF_000334495.1. Lineage (NCBI taxonomy): Eukaryota > Metazoa > Chordata > Mammalia > Scandentia > Tupaiidae > Tupaia > Tupaia belangeri. The sequence continues at coordinate 231,295 of NW_006207268.1, forward strand.
GGGCGCGTGTGCGTGTGTGCCCAAGATCCCGAGAGGAGAATGGAGGAGAAGGGATTGCGGCGTGACCATCCCCCCTGGGGGGTGATTTCTCGCTTTATGTCTCTATGTCTCTCTCTGTCTGTCTGGCGAGCGCACGCGCCCTATAGCGAAAACCTCTCCAAAAAAAAAATAAATAAATAAAAGTATTCAAACAGAAACAAGCACACGAATGTTTACAGCAGTAACAATAGTCAAAACACAGAAAGAATCCAAATTATCATGAAGAATGGGTAAACAAAATGTGGTATATGTCCACACAATGGAATATTATTCAGCAAAAAAAAGGGATAAAGTACTTACACATACTATAACAAAATTGAACCTTAAAAAAAAGTGTATGCTAGGGGGACCAACAGTTGGTGTAATGGCTATGTCACTGAACTCCCATGTAGTTGACCACGGTTCAAGTCCCAGACCTGGTGGCTTAAATTCCCTCCGGGGGTGCATGCATGCGTGCCCAAGATCCTGAGAGGAGCATGGAGGATAAGGGATTGTGGCGTGGCCGTCTCCCCTGGGGGGTGATTTCTCGCTTTCTATCTCTGTCTCTGTCTTTCTCATGAGCGCACACGCACTATAGCAAAAACCTCTTAAAAAAAGAAAAAAAAGTGTATGCTAAGTGAAAGAAGGCCACTACAAAAGGTCACATATTAATTCCATTTATATGAAATATCTAGAATAAACAAATCCAGAGACAGAAAGCTAATTAGTCCTTGCCAGGGGCTGAGAGGAAGGGCACACAAGGAGTGACTACTTAGTTGGTTTTAGTTTCCTTTCAGAATAAAATGCTCTGGACTTAGTGGTGATAGCTGCCCATCACTGTAAATATACTAAATGCTGGAACCAGATGACATAATGGTTACGTTGCTGGACTCCTATGTACTTGACTTTGGTTCAAGTCCCGGACCCCGGGCACGTGCGAGTGTGTGCTCAAGATGCCAAGAGGAGACTAGAGGAGAAGGGACTGTGGTGTGGCCATCTACCCCAAGGGGTGATTTCTCACTTTCTGTGTCTCTCTTGTCTTTTTGGCAAGCATATATACCCTATAGCAAAAATCTCTTTAAAACACACACACACACACACACACACACACAACTAAATGCCGCTGAATTATAAACTTAAAATAATAAATTTTATGTTATACTGTCTTTCCACAATTTTCAAAAAAACCGCATACACTTTTTTCACTTAATACAGTACAATCAGATGTAGAAAAAATACACCCAAAAAAGGAGATAAGTGCTACATACCTGTTAATGCTGCTGGTTTCGATAGGGTACTGTATTGGTTTTGTGTAGATATCATACTTTGACGTGGACTTAGTGTTGGAGATGCAACAAGCGAAAGTTCCTCAATAATAATACTGCTTTTAGGATGATTTTTGGGAAGTTCATTTAATCTTTGCTCTAATGAATACTTTAAAAGGTCCAACTTCTGACTTGATTCATTAAATCTTGCTTGAGCCTTGCAGAAAGAAAACATAATTGTTGTTATTTAAATAATTACATTCTTTGAATAATGCGTTTATTAAACAAATTAAAATTTTTATTTGAAATTACTTCGGAAAGTGCTTTTCTATCTGTTACTTTTCCTGAGCCAAGCAATTTCATTACATTCTTTGCACCTTCTGCTACCGCAAACTCTATCCTGAAGTGATGCCTTAATTCTTCCATCCGAAGTTCAAGAGGACTTATCACAGGTTTTGCTAGAGGGGAAAAAAAAATAACAACTTAATTGAACCATTTATTTAACTTTCTAATATGACCTATCATAAACCAAAAAAAGAGACCTATGACATTAAAAGAAATTAATCATAACTCAATAAAAATTGAATAGACACAACTGTGGAATTAAGAGCCTTCTAGTTATCCATTATACACATGAATCACAAATATGAAAATAAGATTTGAGAACTAAAAATATTCATATATTTTAGTACCATGAAATAGTTTCCAGTCCTACTTTAAGCAACTAGCTGTAAAGATTCCTTCTGGAATATGAAAAACAAAAAACCAAAAAAAAAAAAAAACCAAAAAACAAACAAACAACAACAAAAAACCCAAAAAACTAAACAAAGCCATATTCTTTAACAGGCAACATTTTAAAAAATGAAGCACCAATTTTAAGTATTTGAGTCTATTAAAATGAAGAGATACATTCTAGATCACTGTCTTCTTGAAACAAGAGGACCAAATACCTGAAAGCACTGATCCCATGTGAAGAGTATAAAACTCAAGATAAAAAAACATGTTTCCTTCCCCTTCACTTTGAGTCACTTCTTTCCTACATAAAGTTACTTAGTACCATATGCCCATTATTAGAAGAATGAAATGTATCTCTGTTCCATTACCATTATCAAAAGCCAATTCATTGGTCTGGACTGCCTGAAGAATCTGCATTCTTATGACTTCAATTTTTGTCTTGCTGTCTTGGAGCAGTTGCTGAGCTGTACCATGGAGTTTACGGTCCTATTAAAAATAGACAGTTAAAGGACAAATGAAACATTTAGGGAAAATAATTATTTTATTTAACTTTATTTTATTTTCATTTGTTCAGATAGGGAGGGAGAGAGTGAGAGAGAGAGATGGGAAGAGAGGTTTGGGACTCGAACCATGGTCAGCCATGTGGGAGTCCAGAGCCCTTAACCTCCACACCACCTGCTGGCCCCCAAATGAAACATTTTTATATTTTCCAAACAGATAAACTGATACATCAATCAGTGTAAGACATCTAAAAGAGCACTGTGAGCAATATAATATATAATCTTGTAGATACACTTACATGAAAAGATTAGACCAAAATTATGAGCTACAATTGAGACAAACTCCATTATTTAAAAAAAATTGAGAGAAAATAAGTGACGTTTACCACTATCATGTTTTTGAAAAAATGCTTATTGATATATTATGTGACAACAATATTTTGATATACACATATACACATACATCTATGTGATATTATGATGACAGTCAAACAAACTCTATCACCTCTATAGTAATCTTTTTTGGGTGTATTACATAGAGAGAACAACTAAAACATACTCTCATCAAATGTTCATTATATAATAATGTTAGTTAGAGTCCTTATGCTGTACATTAGACCTCCAGACCTCTAGACTTACTCATAATAACTGTAGATTTGTACCTGTTGTCCTACTTCCCCCTTTCTGCCCCTGGTAACTAGTGTTTTACTCTGTTTCTGTTTATTTAACTTTTTCATTGCCCCCGCACCCCCACCACAATTCCATATGTGAGATTACATAGTTGACTTTCCTGGGTCTGACTTATTTATCATGATGTCCCTAGGTTTATGTATCTCATAATGGAGGTATCTCTTTTTAAAGTCTGAGTAATATTCCATTGTGTGTGCACATATATACATGTGCATAAATACACATACTACACATAATTTTCTTTACCTGTTCATCTATCAATAGATACTGAAGATCGTTTCAATCCTATTACTTTTTTTTAAAAACCCAAATCCAGGAACCAACAGATGGCTTAATGGTTAAGTAACTGAACTCCTACGCAGCTGACTGCAGTTCAAGTTCCGGACCTGGTGGCTTAATATTCACACTACGCACGTGTGTGTCCACACCCAAAATCTCAAGAGAATGAAGGAGAAGGAATTGTGCCCCCCCACCCCCCCGCATTTCTTGCTTTTGGTCTCTCTGGTGAGAGTACATGCCCTATAGTTAAAAAAAAAAATCTCTTCTTTTAAAAAAGAAAAAAACCCATGGGACCAACTGATGGTGTAATGGTTACATCATTGGACTCCTACATGGTCAACTGTGGATTGAGTTCTAGACCCAGTGTCTCAAAACTCACGCCAGGTGTGTATGCATATGTGCCCAAGATCTCAAGAGGAGAATAAAGGAGAATGGAGGAGAATGGAGGAGGAGGAGGAGAATGGAGGAGGAGGATGGAGGAGGAGGAGAATGGAGGAGGAGGAGGAGGAGGAGGATGGAGGAGGAGGAGGAGGAGGATGGA
>NW_006207268.1:235350-257959 GCF_000334495.1 Tupaia belangeri chinensis
GGAGAAGGAAGGAGGAGAATGGAGGAGGAGGAGGAGGAGGAGGAGAATGGAGGAAGAGGAAGAGGAAGAGGAAGAGGAAGAAGAGGAAGAAGAAGAAGAAGAAGAAGAAGAAGAAGAAGAATTATTACTTTAGGAAGTCATTTCTTTCCAAATTTTTTTGTCTTTACTTTCAAATATTTAGGCTAAAAATGGTCTCAAAAAGCATAATGCAGGGAACCAGCAGTTAGCGTAATGGCTATGTTGCTGGATTCCCACGTAGTCGACTGCGGTTCGCGTCCCGGACCTGGTGGCTTAAAACTCACGCCGGGCGCGTGTGCGTGCGTGCCCAAGATCCCGAGAGGAGAATACTTGAAGTCCCCTAAATGAAACCTCCGCATGCTTCTAATACAAGAATTTAACCAATTCAAGCAAAGGAAATATTTAGGTTATAGAACCAGTTGATAAGGATAAAAATGATTACATTGAGTTTGAAATTGAATTTGGTACTTGTCCAAGATTTTCCACATATTATTATTTTAAAATTAAGTAAAATAGATTCGACTGTTCTATACTAATAAAAAGCACAAAAATTAAAAGTAGCATGACAAAGACCTCAAAAGCACATTTGTTTACACTATGAGCATTTAAGAAGGCCGAGTGACACTTTCTTAGACTTCTGCTAGGAACGTGTAATGTCAGGTAATTAAAAATGTTCACCCCTCTGGGGATGTGTACAAATGACTGCCAAAATGTCACCAGTACTGATGTTGGTATTATGGGTTACAAGTCAATTTTAGCAAGTAGGTGAATTCACAAATACAGACTTTGCAAATAATGAGGATTATATACTTACTTTTGAAGATCCATTTGAGTACATCTGTATCATGTTCTCTGCACCTTGTTTTACTTTAAGTTCAATGTCCAATTGTTTTTGTAAGGCCATCAATCTATTATTGCTAGTAGAACAGCGAGGGTCACTATTTGGAGTATCTGGAGTTCTTGGGCAATCTGTAAATAATATATTATGCTAATATTATTTATTAAGATCAAATACTGCTTGAAACTGAAAGTTATTATTTTCAAAGAACAAAAAAACAGGGTTTGAGATGAACTTGAAGTCCCCTAAATGAAACCTCCGCATGCTTCTAATACAAGAATTTAACCAATTCAAGCAAAGGAAATATTTAGGTTATAGAACCAGTTGATAAGGATAAAAATGATTACATTGAGTTTGAAATTGAATTTGGTACTTGTCCAAGATTTTCCACATATTATTATTTTAAAATTAAGTAAAATAGATTAGACTGTTCTATACTAATAAAACTTCTATTAGTCGGTTGGATGAAAAATTAACCATACTGGGACCAGCAGTTAGCGTAATGGCTATGTCGCTGGACTCCCATGTAGTTGACCATGGTTCGAGTCCCAGACCCAGTGGCTTAAACTCATGCCGGGCGCATGTGCGTGCATGCCCAAGATCCCCAGAGGAGAATGGAGAAGGGACTGCAGTGTGGTCATCCCCCTGGGGGGTGATTTCTTGCTTTCTAGCTTTCTGTCTCTTTCTTTCTGGCGAGTACATGCGCCCTATAGCAAAAACCTCTCTCTCTCTCTCAAAAAAAAAAAAAAAGAATGAACCACATTCAAATACACAAATTCCATTAAGGTAATTCTTTGTAATTGGCATTAAGGGTACTTAAAATGTAGTGCTAATATAATTTATTTAGTCATTAATATAAGAATATAAGCCTTCAGGACCAGCAGCTAGCATAATGGCTATGTCACTGGACTCCCATTTAGTAGACCGCGGTTCGCGTCCCAGACCCGTTGGCTTAAAGCTCACGCATGAGTGTGTGCATGTGTGCCTAAGATCCCGAGAGGAGAACGAGGAGAAGGGATTGCAGCATGACCATCCCCCCTGGGGGGTGACTTCTTGCTTTCTGTCTGTCTGTCTGGTGAGCGCACGTACCCTATAGCAAAAAAACCTCTCAAAAAAAAAATAATAAATAAGCCTTCAACTTCATTTTCCACTATGGGGATATCAAATTAGAATGGAAAATGTTCCAAGGATATTGACCGATCTCAAATAGATAGCAGGGTAGTGGTGGGATGGGAGGGAATCTAGGGAGACCTAAAATTCAAGTCCACAGCTTCTCATAAAGAGTTCTATATTGTTTATATTTAAAAAACAAAAAAACTTCAAAAAGGACCTTCTAAATACTCTGGGTAATCCATTATGTTGAATAACATATTTTTTTCTTTATAGCTGACATATAATAGTAATTCTACCACACAAATGAAATTCTTCGCACTGAAGTTCATTATTTTTTATCCACATTAAGTCCCTTAATAAAAGCCAGAAAAGCTCTGGTTCAGGTGATGAGTAACTTGGTACACATTGGAAAACTGTCTAAGCTGCTAGTTAACCTTTGTACTTTAGGTTTTCCTTCTCTCTTCTGCAACATAAGGTGGTGTGATAAATGAGTTTTAAGTTTACATCTGGATTGTGCTCCTTTAAGCATATTTACTAGTTAAAAAATACCGTAAACATAATCTCTTAATTGACATAAAATTCACAGGAGGCTAGATACTAACGTAAAACAACACTGATTTACTTAACATCTATGACTTAGGTACAAGTCTGAATTTGAATGCTTTATAAGTGCATTTGTCTTCATAAACAGCCTTGTGGTGAGTATCACACCCACATTACAGATTAAAATATAATTAAAATATGGCACAGAGAGGTTGAGAAATTTGCCCTAAGTTGTAAACTACTAACTAGGAGAACCTGGATTTGAACTAGTCAAATTCTGTTCTAAAGTCCATGCTATTAATCATTTGCTATGCTCTTTGTGCCATTTAAAAGCCTTGCAGGCAACTACTAGGCTGTGTGTATATGTGTGTGTGTGTGTGTGTGTGTATGTATACTTAGATGTCTAACAGTGTAACTATATATACACACATAAACATATATGTATATATGCATATCAATCCTTTTAAAGGAATTATTTATTTATTCATTTATTTTTTATTATTGTTCAATTTGACCAGGAGAGACACAGAGAGAGAGAGAGAGAGAGAGAGAGAGACAGAGAGCAAGAGAGCAAGAGAGAGTGAGAAAGCAAGCCACCACATCCAGGACTCAAACCACAGTTAGCCATGTGAGAGTCTAGTGCCTTAACCACTATACCACCTGCTAGCCCCATCAATCCCCTTTTGAGACAGATAATTTACATTTTATTATCAGCAGATGGGCAAAGTCTCAGTTAACAGCCAGGACTCAATTCAAGAAATACTTCTAATTTAACTGAATTCCTCAAATACAAATGAGCTGCTCTAAAGTTCATTTTATAAGTGACTCATTATTACTTTATGATGTAAGATGTAGACAGGTTTTCAGATCATCACATTAAAAACAAACAAACAAACAAAAAACCACTTATCTAGAATAGTGGCTCAAGGTGTCTAGGTCATATCAGTTTTGATACTGACATTCAGTACAAACCTTATTATGTAATACAGGGTAAGTTACCTAAACAACTCTGTGCCTCATTTTCTTCATTTGTTAAATAGTGAAAAAAAATGGCATGTACCATAAGGGATTATTTTAAGGATTAAACGAGTTATGTGTATAAACATTAGAAAAGGGTGTGATGCATGGAAAATATTCAATAAATATTAACTAGTAGTAGTTACTGTAGGAAGTGTAAACACATTTCTGTTCATAAATGAACTACACATTGTAACAATGAACAGGTCAGATTGGAGAACACTGTTTTTTTCTTTTTTCCTTACTTTATATAAATGATAGAAGAACACTCTAAGAAATACTAATTAGGGAACCAGCAGTTACCGTAATGGGTATGTCGCTGGACTCCCACGTAGTCGACCGCGGTTCACATCCCGGACCCAGTGGCTTAAAACTCACGCCGGGCGCGTGTGCGTTCGTGCCCAAGATCCCAAGAGGAGAATGGAGGAGAAGGGATTGCGGCATGACCATCCCCTCTGGGGGGTGATTTCTCGCTTTCTGTCTCTATGTCTGTCTCTGTCTGTCTGGCGAGTGCACGCGCGCTATAGCAAAAACCTCTCCAAGAACAAAAAGAAATACTAATTACACAGAACTTTGTATATAAAGATAGTTTACAGTAATCGTGTTTTTTCCCCCTCCCCCTAGAGTTTTTTGCTATAGGGCGTGTGTGCTTGCTGGAGAAACAGAAAGTGAGAAATCACTCCCCAGGGGTTATGGCCACATCACAATCCCTTCTCCTCCTTTCTTCTCTTGGGATTTTAGGCAGGCATGCATGCACACGTGCCCTGCGTGTTTCAAGCTGCCAGGTCTGAGACTTGAACCACAGTTGACTACGTAAGAGTCCAGCAACATAACTATTACACTATCAGCTGGTCCCAATAATCATATTTTTTAAGAGAACCAGAAAACAGGACCAGTGAATGGTATAATGGTTACATTAATGGACTCCCACGTGGTCAGCTGCGGTTAGAGTCTTGGACCCAGTTGCTTGAAACTCAAGGAGGAGAATGGAGAAGGGATTTCGGTGTGGCCATTCCCCTAGGGGGTGATTTCTCGTTTTCTGTCTCTCTGGTGAGTGCACACACTATACCACAAAAATCTCTCGAAAAAAAAAGAGCCAGAAACCATTCAGAGTAGAAATCCCTCAGTCAAGGGTTATAAAAAGTGTTTGATCTACTACTCCGTGAGATTGTTAAAGTATTATAATATCCAACACAGTTTTTTACAGAAAAGCATGTTCTCTGTTTTATTACAGATTGTAGGAACATAAGAAAAAACACAATGGTTAAGAATTTGGGTGCCGAGGTCAGAAAGCCTTCCTGTGGTTGCTACTTATTGGTGTGGTCTTGATACATCCTTATTTAACATCTCTGCACTACAGTTTTGTCAGCCACAAATTGAGGGTTTCTGTGAAGATAAAGCCTGTATAAGTCCTTAAGCTAATACTTAAAACATAACAAGGGCTCAATACAATTACAAGTCAGGACTCAGCTAAGTAGTTGTTATTTTGACTGATTTAATCTACACAGGAGCCCATAAAGGTCTGTAATATATAATCTCATTTAAAAAATAAAAAAAACCTAGAACCAGCAGGTGGTATAGTGGTTAAGGCACTGGACTCCCATATGGTTGACCATGGTTCAGTTTGAAACTCAATCTGGGTACATGTGCATGTGTGACCAAAATCCTGGGAGGAGGATGGAGAAGAAGGGATTCCAATGTGGCCATCCCTGCGGGGGGGCGGAGGGGGGGGGATAATTTCTTGCTTTCTTTTTCTGTCTCTCTGGTGAGTACATGTACTCTATAACAAAGAATCTCTTTAAAATATAAAAATTAAAAATTAAAAAATAAATGGAAAAAACCTGAAACTAAGAAAAAAAGTAATTTGCAAAGGCCACAAAACCTTACATATGTCCTATTTTATGACGCTATTTTTTGAATTAGAAAAACACTGCTGCCTTCCTTGAATTTCATCTTTTTTTTTTTCTCTCTTCCTATAGGGTGCATGTACTCATTAAAGACAGACAGTGAGAGGGAAAGTGAGAAATCTCCCCCGGGGGAATGGCCATGGCACAATCATTTCCCCTCCATTTCTCCTGGGATTTTCAGCACACATGCTGAGGTGTCCAGCATGATTTTCAAGCCACTGGGTCCAGGACTCAAAGCTGTGGTTGTCCATGTGGGAGTACAGCTCCATAACCTCTATGTCCCTGTTGGCACCTGTATTTTCCTTTTTAACCTGCATTCCTACCTGGATATTTTTCTGTCTGATTTTCTTCCTTTAAGACAGGGTAACTTACAGCATTGTAAAGCATATGGTTCTCAGTGTATCTGTTATGTTCTCTTATAGTGAAACATATTTCAAAACAGGGGTAACCAGAATCAGCAGGTGGCATGGTAGTTAAGGCACTGGACACTCCCAGATGGCTGACTATGGTTTGAGTCTCAGACCTGGTGGCTTGCTTTCTCACTTTCCTCCTGTGTATGTGTCTGTCTATCTCTGGTCAAATGAAAATGATTGAATGAATAAATAAAATTAAATAAATAATTCTTTTAAAAAACTCAGAGGTAATCAGAACTCATTAATGTTCTCTATATTCAAAAATTTCTTTTTAAAACCTCTATGAGGTGAAAATTATAGTTATCGTCTCAGAACTGCCTTAAAATGACAAGAATAAAAGTTGAACTACTGCATTAAACATATATTTTGCCAGCTAAAGAATCCATATCTCATTATTATATCTATATTGCATTATAATGACAAATCTCCATTTTGTGTGTTTATTACTAAAATGACCAAAATCCAGTTTTCTGGGCGGTATTACAAGAAACTGCATGCTTCTACCCTTCTAAACACTATTATACAATTTAAGATGTGCTACCCAAATTAAAAAAAACTTGCTTTCACATTATATATGCGATCACATTTTATGCACATCTACGTTACTGTAGACAAAGCACTAGAGATAAGCCTATAAAAATTTTTCTTTATACACACTTAACCAATATAAATTGTTAGACTTTAAGATGGAAAGTGCACAAAACTAATTCTTCAACTGAAAAAAAATTTTTGGGGGCAAGAGGTTTTTGCTATAGGGCACAAGCACTCACCAGAAAGGCAGAGACAGAGAGACAGAAAGCAAGAAATCATCCCCCAGGGAGAATGACCACACCACAATCCCTTCTCCATTCCTCTCTCGGGATCTTGGGCATGCACGTGCACACACACACACCCGGTGTTAATGTAAGCCTCCAGGTCCAGACTCAAACTGCAGTCAACCACATGGGAGTCCAGCAACACAGCCATTACACCAACTGCTAGTCCCATCCACTGAATATTTTTAATGGCTGTGCCTACCAAACAAAGTCTCAACTTCATAGCTAGGAATTAAACACTTATGCTATGTAGCTCCAAGATAACTTTCCACTACTCTTTTGGGGGAAGAGGAAATTCTATGTTTAGTTAAAAATTTTTTTGTTTTTGAGAAGTATAACACTCTGCCTTTCTCAATACTTCTACTAGCATAGGCATTATTTTCTCCAGGAAAACTTCATTATCCCCCAGTTTAATTAGGCACCCTGTCTAAAATGGCTTCTCAGTATACTTTCTCCCCTCCGTTGAAATATCTATTACACAATACTATGGTGACATGTTTTCATGTCTATTTTCTCTAAGTCTTATGCATCTTAAGTGCTGGAATTTCATTACGATTATTTTAATGAATAAGTTAAATATAGATTAGACACAGAAAAATAGCAGATTAGTAAAAAAAAAAAGTTGATTTAAAATTTTTTTTCCTATAGGCTGCATCCACTATCCAGAAAGAGAAAGAGAGGAAAAGTGAGAATGCACTCCCCAAGGAGGGCTGGCCACAGAGCAATCCCTTCTCTTCTTGGGGCTTGGGGTACACATGCATACCATGTGCCCAGCATCTTGTTAAGTGTCCTTCAAGCCACTAAGTCTAGGACTAGAACAGCATTCAGCCATGTGGCATCAGCTGCCTTAACTACCAGGCCACCAGCTGGCCTGGATTAAGTTATAATTGTTATTTTTTTTAAAAGATGAAAAATGAGGGGTTAAGAGGCAAAGAGGGAAAAAATAAATATATTTTACTATTTTTCAGAAGAAATAGGGAAAAACACTAATTCAAAAAAATATATAAATAATGACTACAATTTTTTCTATACTAATAAAAGATACCAACCCACAGATTCAATATATCCAACTCCAAGTAGAAATATAGAGGAGAACGGACCAGCAGGTGGCACAGTGAAGGTGCTGAATTCCCACATGACCGACTATCAGACTCAACAGCTTGAAAACCATACAGGGTGCATGTGCATGCATGCCCAAAACTCCAACAGAAGAATAGAGGAAAAGAGACTGCAGCATGGCCATCTCCCCCAGTGAGTTTTCACTTTCCCTTTCTCTCTGTTTCTCTCCAACAAGTACCTGTGTCCTATAACAAAAACTAAAAGAAAGAAAGATTAAAAAGACAGATTTGAATTCTTAAAAAAACGGAAAACAAGGGACCAGCAGTTAGCGTGATGGCTATGTCGCTGGACTCCCATGTAGTCGACTGCGGTTCAAGTCCCGGACCTGGAGGCTTAAACTCTCCCGAGAGGAGAATGGAGGAGAAGGGAGTAAGGCATGGCCATCCCCCCTGGGGGGTGATTTCTCACTTTCTGTCTCTCTGTCTTTCTGGCGAGCGCATGTGCCCTATAGCAAAAACCTCTCCAAAAAAAGAAAAAAAGAAAAAAAAAGGAAAACAATTCAGAGGAAATATAGTTGAGGTAAATGTAAACAAATTTAAATTAATAAAGGTAATATTATAATGAAGCAGTAGCTTCATATTAATTTCCTTAACAAACAATCACTTAAAGTCTCTAGTTATTAGTCACTGGTCAACATTTGGATTTTCACTTAGTACATATAAATTGACATTTTAAAAATAAAATCTTGCCATGTATTAGTTAACGTTAGATGTTTACAGTTCCCTGAAAGCCCAACTTTCTTGTTTAAACAGATACAGTTACCTCTATAGACATCTGGGACCTGTTTAGCTTATAATGAATGCACACTTATTAATGGATCATTAATCAGCTATGTTGTGTACTTAGGATGATCTCTGTCAGATGTCATCAACTGAAGCAATTTTGTTTAAGTTATTTTATAGCTAGTACAACCTCTGGTTTAGCTTTCTTAATGTTACAAAAACAGACATAGAAAAGTTTGTGGGTTGTAACTGTTTTTGGTCTAAGGTGAAGCAAACTACCTAGGTAATAAACATTTTAGAACTCCATCTGTTATATACCCTAATATTTGAAAACTGTACATTGCATCTCCTAGTAGAGGAGACTTCACTCTCTATATAACTTTGTATACCTAGAACATGTACAGTTCTTTCACAAATTCTCCTTAAGAGGTGTTGCTTTATTTTTCTTTTTTCCTTCCTCTGGTGATAATATTAACTGCTACACAACTGTTAAGACTAGGTAAAAATGTATATATCAACAATACCAGTTTGCAGGAGAGAATGTGGAGCAACTGAAGCTCTCATACATTGCTGGTGGAAATGAAAAACAGCATAGCTACCATAGAAAACATTTTGGCAGTTTCTTTCTTTCTTTTTTTTTTTTAAGAGAGGTTTTTTTATAGGGCACGTGCACTCACCAGAGAGACAGAGAGAAAGAGACAGAAAGTGATATAGCCCCCCTAAGGGAGATGGCCACACTGCAATCCCTTCTCCTCTTGAGATCTTGGAAACACACGCACACATGACTGACCTGAGTTTCAAGCCTTCAAGTCTGGGACTGGAACCATGGCCGGTTAACGTGGGAGTCCAGTGCCTTAACCACTATGCCACCTGCTATCAAATGCTTTTATTTGTATTGAGATGATCATATGGTTTTTGCCCATGAGATTATCTTAAAATACATAGAACAGGAAGCTCAGAGTATAATGGGCAAAAAATTAAAAAAAAAATTCATCTCTCATTACTCAAGACTAAAAGAAAACATTTATTTTACAAAAAACAGTTTGAAACAATCAGACCTTGACATTATACTATGCAATAATTCAGAGTTGTATAGTTAAAAAGTTCATCTGATAAAGATTCTTACTTTACTAATATGAAACTAAAGATTAATAGAATTAAGTATTAAAGAGCTGAATTAAGAACAAGCTTCACAACAACTTTAGACAATAATCATTCATGTAATGCATTATGAATTTTTTTTTCCTTTAGTCATTCATTCTGTTCATATACCCTAAGACAACAGGAATTATTGGAACATTTCTATTCTAAATTCACTCATACTTTAAAAAACTGACAGCAGAGCACTATGTCCTTGAATCTTCTTTTCTGACTTAATTTAAAATAGATTAATATGTTTGGCATTTTTTTTTTTAAAGAGAGATTTTTGGTATAGGGTGCATGTACGTGCAAGAGAGAGATACACAGAGACAGAAAGCAAGAAATCACCCCCAGCGGGGATGGCCATGCCATAATCCCTTCTCCTCCATTCTCCTCTTGGGATGTGGGGTACACATGCACTCGTACCCAGCGTGTGTTTTAAGTTGCTGGGTTCAAGACTTGAATCGCAGTCAACTATGTGGGAGCCCAGTGACGTAACCATTCAGTCACCTGCTGGTCCTGAATATTGTTTAAAGTGGTTGAATCCTACATGGTCAACCACATGATTCGAGTCTGGATCTCATGACTTGAGAAACAAGCTGCACATGGGCCTGGATGTCCCAAGTCCCAGAAGGAGGGAGAAATAGAGAAGAGATTGCTGTGTGATCATGCCCCCCATAGGTGGTGCTTTCTTGCTTTCCTTCTCTCTCCCTTCCCCTGCTCCACGAGTGCTTGTGCCCTCTAACAAAACTTAAGAATTATTTTATTTAACTTTATTTATTTATTTAAATTTGACTAGAAAGGAAGAGCAAGAGGGAGAGAGGGAAAGTGAGAAAGCAAGCCAGCAGGTCTGGAACTCGAATCGTGGTCAGTCATGTGGGAATCCAATACTAAAAATGGTCAAGTTGGGCCAGTCAGGCAGTGTGGTGGTGAAGGCAGCTAGATCCCACATGGCTGACAGTATGGGCAATTTAAGTCCCAGACCCAGCAGCTTGAGAGACACACCAGGGCTATGTGCATGAATACCCGTAATCCCAAGAGGAGAATAAAGGAGCAGGCACTGAGGTGTGGTCACCCCCCTTCATGGTGGTGCTTTCTCACTTTCTTGCTCTTTTGTCTTCAGTGAGTGCATGTGCCCTATACCAAATTAAAAAAAGAAGGGAAAAAAAAGTCAGTAAAGGGGCCCGTTAGAGGTATGGTGATTAAGGCAGTTGGATCCCACACAGGAGACTGTACAGTTTAAGTCCTGGACCTCGCAGCTTGAAAAACACCACTGGGTGCTTAAGAACCCAAGATCCGAAGAAGAGAATAGAGAAGGGATTGCCATGTAGTTGTACTCACAGGGAGGTGTTTTCTCATTTTTCCTCTCTCTCAGGGGAGCCCATGTGCCCCATAGCCAAAGTTAAAAAGAAAAAGAAAGAAAGAAAGAAAATTTCTAGTTTTCTTTATACTAAAACTTGTTCAAGTCTTATTCCCTAAGTCATTTAATGTTTAAAGTGCCATGATAAATTATGCTTTGATACTAAAAAACAATGTAAGATTTTGATTTGCTACTTTTTCTCATTTTTGAGATATATTTAAAAATAAAAGCATGTTCTGAGTTCTATAATAAGCCTTGAAAACAGACCAATGAAAACATGTCCTTGCACTCAAAAGTACACAGTTTAATAAGTGATATAAACATGTACAAAAATAAAATATAACATAACGCAATAATGAATGGACAGAGTAGCATAGAAAAGAAAGCAGAGAAAGTCAGGGAAGGAGGATTTAGGATGATATCCAAATTGGCTTTTAGTAGAGACCAGAAATTTGATAGGAGGACTTGAAGGATGTGATCTCTTTTTTTTTTTTTCTTTTCTTCCTTTTTAAAGGCTTTTGCCATCAGACATGTGCGCTTGGAGAGAGATAAAAAGTGAGAAATCATGCCCTGGGGGGTGATGGTCATCTTGCAATCCCTTCTGCTTCATTCCCTTCTTAAGATTTTGAGCATGCATACCCATGTGCTTGGCATGATTCTCAATCTGCTGAGCCTGGGACTCTAGCTATAACAGGCCATTTGGGAGTCCAGCCCCTTAACTAACATACCACCTGCTGGTCCAGGAGGTGATTTCTGTATGTGAAATTCTAGAAAAGACAAATCCAATCTAAAGTGATAGAAGGTAAACCAGTGGTTTCCAATGGCCAGGTAAGGAAATCAGGGATTGATTGGGAAGGAATATAAGTGAACTACTAGCATAATGGAAGTTTTCTAGATCAATTGTAGTAATGGTTACTTGAGTGTATATATACATTCATTAAAACTATCTGATCATATGCTTAAAATATGTGCAGTTGAAATACATAATCTATATTTCAGTAAGTTTAATTTTTTAAAAGAGGACTGGAGAAAACAAATAGGTTACTCTTTATATTACTAAAATTCTTTCATATTCCATTGAATCATAAGTATTCTGTGAAGAGAAAAATGTTTTCTCTAAATAAATGGAGTTTAAAGCTCCAGTGCTGTTTCTTATTTTAGAACTCTCCTTAAGATGCAATGGGCAAAAAATGTAGACCTCGGCAGAGATCCAACAGAACAGGCTATTTCGAAGTTTATATAATATTGCTAAAAAAAGCATTTCCATAATACAAATTTCTATTTATAATGTAATTATTTAATGTGTCGGAAAGAGAATACAGGATGGAGAGTTGAAGATTCTTTTAAGCTAGCTTGGTGATTCTGAACAAATTAATTGACATAATTGGGATTATTTCAGTTCTAAAATGAGAAGGTTGGTTTCCTACGATTTCTTTCATTTTAAAGGTTCTTACATGGTTGAAATCTCTATATGGAGGGACCAGCAGATGGTGTAATAGTAATGTTGTTAGACTTCCACATAATTGACTGTGATTTGAGTCCCAGACCCAGTGGCTTAAGACTCATGCTGGGGACATGTACATATGTGCCCAAAATCCCAGGAGGAGAATGAAGGAGAAGGGACTCCTGTGTGGCCATCCCCCCTGGGGAGCAATTTCTCACTTTCTGTCTCTGGCCAGTGTACATGCCCTATAGCAAAAATCTCCCTCTCAAAAAAAAAAAAAAAAAAAAAAAGAAATGTCTACATGGAGAGACTTCAAATAAAGTCCCTAAGTCACAGATGCTGAAAATGATGAATGAAAACAAATTTTATCAAGTACACTGAAGAGCAGAAGTATTTTATCTATCTTATGAGATTGTTAATTTGACATTTTTAGTCAAATTTATGCCATTTTCTTAATCAAAATTAATTTTACTGACATCTATTGTTTCTTACCAGTTAATCATACAGATTCTTTTGAAATTTCTATACTACTAGGTTTATTACTCTATATATACTTTTTTCTTTGAAAATGAATAAATTGAGGGTAACAGAGATTAAATAGCTTGCTTAAGACATCATCTTTCAAAAAGCAAAACTATTAAACCCAAAAGAGTCTATGATTTTTCTATATATATATATATATATATATACATATTGATTGCAGGGGAGATAACCACGCAGCAATCCCTTCTTCTCCATTTTTCTCTCAGGATCTTGGGCACGCACGCACACACGGCTGGCGTGAGTTTAAGCCGCCGTGTCTGGGACTCAAATCGCGGTCGACTACATGGGAGTCCAGCAACATAGCCATTACTCTAACTGCTGGTCCTAAAGTAATGCTATTTTTAAGGACAGTGTCTAAGGTCTCTGCAGAGAGGTAGTTTTTTAACTTTTGCTTTCGGTGTCATTGAAAAATTTCCAACATAAGCACGTCTTAATTCTGTCTAAAGATTAGGTTTGCAGGTTGGAATTATAGTTATACTTTCAATGCTTAAGGAAAAAAAAATGTTTTTCCTTTATTTTTCTTCTTTTATAAACAATATCCTTAGTAGTTTAGTTTTCAGTTGCTTAGCGCACAAAGAACAGAAGTTATAGGTTTGATTAATTACATTTGCAAAAAATAAAAACATCCCTGCTCACAGATTGCATTTTAATTTAAAAAGTCATCTGTAAATTTATGCTACTGATCATAAGGATGAATTGGGTAAGAGCAGGCAGGTGATTCAATATAAACCATTATCCTGGAAAAGAATTCTAAGTAATGTTCTATTTTTTTTTTTTTTGAGAGATTTTCGTTATAGGGCATGTGCACTCGCCACAGACAGAGAGAGACATAGAGACAGAAAGCGAGAAATCACCCCCCAGGGGGGACGGTCATGCCACAATCCCTTCTCCTCCATTCTTCTCTCAGGATCTTGGGCACGCACGCACACGCACCCGGCGTTTTAAGCCACCGGGTCCAGGGTGTGAACTGTGGTTGACTACGTGGGAGTCCAGTGACATAGCCATTATGCTAACTGCTGGTTCCCAGTAATGTTCTATTGACAGAGGGTCACAGAGTATAAATCAGAATTATTAATCTCTAAGTAAATGTTTCAATTTTCATATCCATCAACTTATCATCCTTCTGAATAAAATATAAATAAGGCCTTAGCCACAAAATACTCTTTGCATTTTTAGAAAAGGTACATACACCACAAAACTCACTATTTTCTAAAATGATTAATTTCTTATTAATATGCCACGCAAACATCAAATAAAGTACTATACCTGTAACATCTTCAGGATCTGATACAACAATATGTGCATTTAATTCCTGTAGCTTGTGATGTAGTTCTTCTAATTTCTTATTTGATTTTTTCAAAATGTTGTCTACATAAGCCAAACTTTTTTTATCTGTTGTGACTTTCCTCAGATTTTCAGCTCCTTCTTTGATTTTCAGTTCTTTCCTTATTTCTCTCTTGATCTGATCTTTGATATCATCCAATTTTTGTTGCACCATTGTATCTGAAAAGTCTAACTTCTGAACAGCACTCACATTCTCAGAAAATGTAAGAGTCCGGGAATCCCCCTACAGAAAAAAATAAGCATATAAGTTGGGAGTTTAAGAAAGTGGTGCTCAGTAAAATATAAAGCATTAACAATTAACAGTGTTTTCAACATTGATTCTTTATTAATGACATTACACTTAATTCTCTCCATATTAGCTTATTATTTACCTTTATTGTAACTATAAAAGACCCTAAGTTCAAAAACACTGTCCACTCACTGAAAAGCACTATTTAAAAAATACATTTATAGTAACATGAAGTGAATACAATACATCTACACACAAAGGCACCTCAGTGTTATGAAATGTTTATTTCTTTTTCTTTTTCTTTCTTGAAGGTCTGAAGAGGAACACTGAGAAACAATGAGAGGGAAAATGAGAAATCACCCCCACCCCCCAGGGGTGGATGGCCATGCATCAGTCTCTTCTCTTTCATTTTCTTGGGATTTTGGGCATACATGCACATGTATCTGGTGTTATTTTCAAGCCACCAGATCTGGGACTTGAACCCTGGTCGGCCATGTGGGAGTCCAGCACTTAGCCACCATGCCTCCTGCTGGTCCTAGGACTTTAATTAATCTATGAACCACATTAGATAAAAATCCCTACTCTGTAAATTTGGGGCAAGTTTACTTTATCTTTCTGATACCCAGTTCAATCATCTGTAAAATCTAAATACTACTACTGGCCAGTTTTCAGAAATAATGTGGTAATTCCAAATATTATGTAAAGAGGAAAAATATCATTCTTGACCCACTGTAGTCACCTACTACATTAAGTATTATTAAATCTATATGTGACTAATTTTATCTCCTATAAAAAGCCTTTAAAAAAAAAACCCCAATACTGGCAAAATAAAATAAACTGATAATCTAGTATATGAGGTCTTGAAAGACAATATTCAGAACTCTATTTACACATTTCATAACTACTGCAATTGTTAATTCTAGTTGACTCAATAGAAAACATTACTAGGAAAATATATAAATTATGTCTTAGTGAAATGTAATCAAACTGGTTAAGCACAGTTAATCTATACTGAAAACAACCGAAGTTATGTTCTAACTACAGTTCTGCTGCATAGTTTTGGTTTGCTTCTGAAAGATTCTAACAGGTTATACCATAAAGTCTAGATGTGTGGAAGGTTACATCATCTAGGTTTCTGTAAGTATACTGTAGGGTGTTTGTATAATGATGCAATTACCTAAGATCTAATTTCTCAGAGAATGTATTCGAATCATTAAGTGCTGTGTGAATGTACTTGTGTACTATTCACTATTATTAATAGACATTATTATTTTAAAGTCTTTTATTTATTTATTTATTTTTGGGAGAGGTTTCTGCTATAGAGCACATGAGCTCGCCAGAAAGACAGAGAGAGACATCCCCCAGAGGGGATGGCCATGCCTCAATCCCTCCTCCAGTCTCCTCTTGGGATCTTGGGCATGCACGCACACGCACCCGGCGTGAGTTTTAAGCCACTGGGTCCAGGACTCGAACCGCAGTCGGCTACGTGGGAGTCCAGCGACATTGCCATTATGCCAACTGCTGGTCCCAAACCAAAAGTATTTTAACAGTAGACTTTAGGGATCTATTAAAACTAAAACCGTTTTTCTTGAAATTAAAAAATTCATTAAAAATACCTATTAATACCTATTTAATGACTGCAATAAGCAGTCAGTAACACCTAACACCCAGCTAGGTGCTACTTTATAGTATGTTCACTTTACTCACTGAAGTTTACACCTAAAGTCAGACATGTGTTCATAGATATGTATGTATCAGCCATGCTTGCTATTGAACATTTTTAAATTAGGATCTTTAGTGAATCAATAAGATGTGAAAAAAAGGCATGGAAAACAACTGTATACCAGAGACAATCAGTGTGTGTGGGGAAAGTGGCAATGTGTGAGAGATAGGGAATCAAGGGGAAAAAAAGCAAAAATATTTAAGGATCAAGAAATAGAAAATTACTTGTTCTCGATAATATGCATGGTAATATTGTTGATTGAGCCAATATACAATGTATCCTGGATGGAAAAATCTCATTTTGTATAATGTATTGATGTACAATGAACGAATTTAAATAAATAAAATAAAATAATTAAGTCAGAGTACAATGAGATATTTTCTCAGTCAGAATGGCTATTAACCAAAGGCCAAAAAAATAATAGATGCTGGTAAAGATGCAGAAAAAGGTAAACTCTTTCATATTTCTGGTAGGAATGTAAACTAGTACATCCATTACAAAAAACATAGTATAGAGGTTCATCTAAAGGTAAAAAGGGGACCAACAGTTAGCGTAATTGGCTATGTTGCTGGACTCCCACGTAGTTGACCGCGGTTCGCATCCCGGACCCGGTGGCTTAAACTCACGCCGGGCGCGTGTATGTGCATGCCCAGGATCCCGAGAGAACAATGGACGAGAAGGGATTGCAGCATGGCCATCCCCCTGGAGGGCGATTTCTTGCTTTCTGTCTCTCTGTCTGGCGAGCACATGTGCCCTATAGCAAAAACCTCTGAAAAAAAAAAAGGGTAAAAAGTAGATCTACCTTATGATTCAGTAATTCCACTACTGGGAATATAACTAAAGAAAAGAAAATCAATGCATGAGTCAAAGAGATATCTGCACTATCATGTATACTGTATCACTATTAACAAAAACCAAGACACGGAATTGAACTAAGTGTCCATCTACAGATGAATGAACAAAATGTGGCATACAATGGAATATTTGGCTGTTAAAAAGAATAAAGCCCTGGGACCAGCAGAGGGCATAATGATTACACCGCTGGACTTCCACTTAGGCAACCATGGTTCAAGTCCCAGACCCAGTGGCTTGAAACTCATGCTGGACGCATGTAAGGCCAAGAGAATGGAGAAGGGATTTTAGTGTGGCCATCCCCCTGGGGGGTGATTTCTTGCTGTGTCTCTGGTGCATGTATGCGCCAATCTTGACGCAGCCACTGTGGTGTAAGCAGTAAGGCACCACCGTACAAGGCTGGGACCACAGCTGAGGATAGAGTGTGAATCCCAGACTAAATTGAGTATTACCCTGTACTTGTAATGCTAGCTAACTAAGAGGCTGGGGCAAAAGACCCCCAACAGCAAGACCCTGTGAAAAAATAGCAATAAAGATACAGGTATTCTCTCTCCTTTGTCATGTGTGCACACACACTCTCATTTGAGGCAATATAGAGATTACTACATTATGTGAAATAAGCCAGGCAGAGAAGAATTACCACACACTCTCATTTATAAGTTGAAGCTAAAAAAGCTGATTTCATAGAAGTAAAGAGTAAAAGAGTGGTCACCAGAGGCTGGGAAGGGTGGGGTGAAAGAGGGATAGAGAGACGTTGGTTAGGGGATACAAAACTACAGTTAGATAGGAAGAGTGATTTCTAGTGCTCTACAGCACAGCAGATCAGGGTGGCTATAACTAACAGTAAGTCATGATATATTTCAAGAAAACTAGAAGAAAGGATTTTAAATGTTCTCAACACTAAGTATGACTATTCATTCCACTTTAATAGACATCATGTAATATTTCTATTAAATGTATTAACATGCATTTGATAAGTATAGCTATTTTCATGAAATAATAAAATTCTGATCTTTAAAACATAAATGGAAAATTTCAATTTACTACATTTAAACTCACAGTTAAGAAAAACATTGAAATATGAAGAGCAGATTCAAAGAACAAAATGAAAAGACTGTCACTTGTGACCAAGTACTTCATTTAGGGAGTCAGGAAAGGATGTTTACTTTTCATTGGCCAAGCTCCCAGAGAAGAAGTGAAAAAGCTGTTACTTTCTCTACATTTCAGAAATATAAAACAGTGTGACCTGATTAGATGCCAAAAAATGTTATAGTACCCATAAAAACTCACTGGATATCATGATTCATACACTGTTTTAGCTAGGAAGATTTTCAAAGATCATTTAGCCTAATTTAGTTTTAGTTTTGAGGAAAGCAGAGTGAAGGGAGCTAAGCAACTAGCCTAGGGTCAAAAACAAAAGTCAGTGAACCAACTGGGTCCAACATACTAACTAGCCTTTTTTATCTTGGTTTGGTGATCTATATTCCATACTACCTTGTTCTTCTTCTTTTTTTTTTTTAAAGAATTTAATTTTATTTATTTATTCACTTATTTTAATTTGACCAGAGAGAGACACAGAGAGAGAAAGAGGGAAAGTAAGAAAGCAAGCCACCAGGTCTGGGACTTGATCTACCATTAGCCATGTGGGAGTGTTCAGCACCTTTCTGTGCCTGTTCACCCATATGTGAAATGGTGTCTAACTTTCCTGTCTTCTAGGGTTTTTTCCCCCTTTCTTTACCAAAGAGAGAAGGAGAATGCATAATATGCATGTGTGTGGAGAGAAGAGAGAGAGAGACAGGTATTTTTGATAGGGTTTCATTACATGCTATTCTTCCTGCTCCAGTCTCCCAATTAGCAGTAGGCATATACCAACACATTCAGCCTACTTAGGGTGGTCTGTAAATAGAACCCTGGCCCGCATGCAACCCCAGCCTTGCACAGTAGATACGTTGCACAGTAGATACTACTGCTTGCGCCACCGTGGCTAGGACCTTGTAGATATTACAAACTTTCTTTATTCGAAACATTCACTGTGTGCCAGGCAATGGGAATATAGAGATAAAAAAGTCACACTTCTCTTTTATTTCCAGCATTCAATTTATTAAAGAGAGACATAAAAAACAAACATGATCTGTAGCAGCAGCAAAGCCTTCACACAAATGCTCACCACGCTATATTTCTTTGTTTTGAACGGAAAACTCGGAATGTAGTGTTAAGGAAAGAACAAAGCATTTGGAATTAGATTGGCTATGAGTAAATTCTGAAACAGCAACCATGCTAGAAGATTCATTTTCTTCACTTGCTAAATTAAATTATTACAACTACCTTGACTATATTATTTCCAAGTGTTAGAATAGTTATGCCAATATTAAAGAAATGAGCTTTTTATAGTTTCTGGCAAAAAGTCAGCACTGAGGCAGATAGTGCTAGGTGCCTACATAACAGTTATCACTCCCATTATCCTTACTTAGAGAACTCCCATTTTGGAGACCAGTAGATGGTGAAGGTTTTGCCACTGGGTTCTCCTGTAGTCGACCGTGGTTCGAGTCCTGGACCTGACAGCTTGAAACTCATGCCGGACATGTATGCATGTCTGTCCAAAATCCTTAGAGGAGAATGGAGAAGAAAGGACTGAGGCATGGCTATGCCCTCTCGGGGATGATTTCATGCTTTCTGTCTTTCTCTGTCTCTCCCCTGAGCATACATACCCTAAAGCAAAAATCTCTCTAAAACAAAAAACAAAAACAAAAACAAAAAAAACTCACATTTTGTTAGATAAAACAAAGTGCACAGATACACTTTTTTTCTTTTTAAAGAGGTTTTTTGCTATAGGGCATGTGCGCTTGCCAGACAGACAGAGAGAGATAGGGAGACAGAAAGCTAGAAATCCCCCTCCCCCCCAGTGGGGATGGCCATGCCGTAATCCCTTCTCCTCCATTCTCCTCTAGGGATCTTGGACACACACGCACACGTGCCCGGCATGAGTTTTAAAGCTACCGGGTCGGGGGAACCAACAGTTAGCGTAATGGCTATGTCGCTGGACTCCCACGTAGTCGACCGCGGTTCGTGTCCCAGACCTGGTGGCTTAAAACTCACGCCAGGCGCATGTGTGTGCGTGCCCAAGATTCTGAGAGGAGAATGGAGGAGAAGGGATTGCGGCGTGACCATCCTCCCTGGGGGGTGATTTCTCGCTTTCTGTCTCTCTGTCTCTCTCTGTCTGTCTGGCAAGCGCACGCACCCTATAGTGAAAACCTCTCAAAAAAAAAAAAAAGCCACAATATAATATTAGGAAAGGCAATGGTTCTACCTGATGCACAAATATCAACAAAAAGACACAAGAAATACGAAAAAGCAAGGTAACATGACACTTCCAGTGTAACACCATTCCTCAGTAACAGATCCCAAAGAAAACAACATCTTTAAAATGGTTAACGTGCTGATCTCCCACGAGGCCAGCCATAGTTTCAGTCCTGGACCCAAAAGCTTGAAACCCACACCGAAGCACATAAATATGTGTCCAGAATCCCAGGAGGAGAGTAGAGGAGAGGGGACTGTGGTGTGGCCATCCCAGTTGGAGAATGATTTCTTGCTTTCTGTCTCTGTCTCTCTGACGAGAACATGTACCCTATTGCAAAGTTTTTTTTACTCTCTCTTAAAAAAAAAAAAAAAAATACTCAAGCAACTCAAAATAATGACCTTAAGGAAACTTGTTGAGAAACAAGGTATCTTTAAAAAGAACCAAATAATACTCAAGATAAAGAACTCAACAGATGAAATAAAAACTACAGTTGAGAACATCAACAAGAGATAAAAATCTCTAAATTTGAAGAAAGCACTTTAGGAGACCAGCAGTTAGCGTAATGGCTATGTCACTGGACTCCCATATAATCGACTGCGGTTCGAGTCCCGGACCCAGTGGCTTAAACTCATGCCGGGCATGTGCCCAAGATCCCAAGAGGAGAATGGAGGAGGAAGGATTGCGGCGTGGCCATCCCTGCTGGGGGGGTGATTTCTCACTTTCTATCTCTCTGTCTCTGTCTTTCTGGTGAGCGCATGTGCCCTGTAGCAAAAACCTCTCTATAAAAACAAAAACAAAAACAAAAAAAAACTTTAGAAATAACCTTGCCAAACAAAAAGGAAAAAGAATTTTTCAAAAGGGATGACTACGTAACCCATAGAGTATTAGTGATAATCTAATATTTGCATTATAAGAGTTCCAAAAAGAAAAAAAGGCTTAGGAAACCTATTTCATAAAACAATAACAAAAAACTTCCCAAGTCTATGGAGAGGGACATCTACATTCTGGGAATATAGAGAATGCCTATTATATTTAATGCAGTAAGATACTTTCAAAGTCATGTAAAAAAATCAGACAAGAGAAAACTCTAAAAATAGCAAGAGAAAAAGTATCAAATAATATATAAAGAATCTTCCATCATACTAATGGCAGGAATCTTATAGGCCAAGAAAGGAGATGATACATTCAAAACATCAGAAACAAACAACTTTTATCCAAGAACACTATGCTCAGCAAAGCTATTCTTTAGAATTGAGGGAGAAATAAAATCTTTCCTGCAGAAGCAAAAACTGAGAGACTTAATCACGACTAGATCAACATTTCATAAAATATTTAAGGGAGTCCTATATCTGTAAGCAAAAAGAAGATAAATACCCTCATGGATACAGGCAAAAGTTTAAAATTCACCAAGAGAGTAATCAGAATGAAATCTTATCACTGTGGAAAATGAGCAAACAGCAAAGATAATAATAGAGAAGAAAAGGGATGAAGGTATCCTGATACCAAGTGTGGATAGGGACAAAGAAAACTATAGACCAATAAAAATATGTAAGAACCCTCAACAAAATACCAGCAACCCAAATTCGACTGCATATCAAACAGATTATACACCACAAAGATTTATCCCATGGATGCAGAGGTTTCAACATACACAAATCAATAAATACGTTACATCAACAGAATGAAAGATAAAAATATGATTATTTCAACAAAGAAAAAAACATCTGAGGAACCAGCAGAGGGTATAATGGTTATGTTGCTGGATTCTCACATAGTCTGGGTTCAAATCCCGGGCCCAGTGGCTTAAAACTCACACCAGGCACATGTGCGTGCGTACATCATAAGATCCCAAGAGGAGAGTGGAGGAAAAGGGACTGTGGTGTAGCCATCTCCCCCACAACCTGGAGAGCGGGAGTGTGTGTGTGATTTCTTTTTTTCTGCCTATCTCTCTGGTGAGCACACATGCCCCATGTCAATAAAAAACCTCTCTCTTTAAAAAAATTTCTTTTTGATAGAAGAGAACACCCCTTTATGATAAAGACTCTAAACAAATTAGGCAAGGAAGGCACTTATTTCAACATAATAAAAGCCATACAGAACACACACACAGCTAACATCATAACGAAGGGGGTGCAATATTTTTCTCTAAGAACTGGAGTAAGACAAAGATG
>NW_006207268.1:257988-271370 GCF_000334495.1 Tupaia belangeri chinensis
AAAAAAAAAAAACCAAACAAACAAAAAAACAAAAAAAATGATAATAGTATACAAGAAATTCCAGATACCATTAAGTGCCCAAACACCCAGATAATCAGTATTCCAGAAGCTGAAGAACTAACTAATGAGGACATTGATAACCTATTCCATGAAATCCTTTAAGAAGAGTTTCCAAATCTAGAGAGGCATTCAAATATCGAGACTCAAGAAATACAAAGACCCCTAACAGAATCAACCCAAGGAGATCTTCCCCAGGGCACATCATAGCCAGACTGGCCAAATCCACAAAGACAAGATAATAAAACTGGCAAGAAAGAAACTTCACGTTACGTATAAAGGTTACCCCATTAGGGTAACATGAGACCTCTCATCAGAAACAATGCGAGCAAGGAAAGAATGGGAAAACATATTTAAAGTGTTTAGTGAAATACAGTTTCAACCAAGAATACTATATCCGGAGAGATTAACCTTCATATGGGAAGAAAAGATAAAAATATTCTCAGATAAATAAAACCTGAAAGAATTTATCACCACCACCAACTCTTCAAGAAGTTCTGAAGGGAATGCTTTACCAGGAAAACTAAAGACACACATACAGAAATAAGAAAACAAAATGAAACCAAGAAAATGATCAACTTAATGCTAGGGACAAGAAATATCAATAATAATGTTGAATGTTTACTTCTAGGATTTAAACGGAAAGATTGGACTACCGTACCATTGCAAATTCAACAGAAGAGAGATTCCACAAGACTAAACTGACTTTTGAGTAGACATTACCAACTTTTTCTTTACTATGCTTTGTTTCCCTAATTTAAGAATTCTGCTTTCTTTTGAGCTGTTGATAGGTTCAGCAAATTGTTAAAATGAGTTCAATAATACCTGTTGCCTTAAATCAGAGATTGGAAATACCTGTTATTGGACTTTGACTGGAATGTCATATCTGATGATTAAACCAGAAACCATGGGACTAAGGTAGATCTCAAGTAAGCCAACAGAAGCTCTTGGAAAGATGGCCTGGCACCATTAACAGTTCTGCCTGGCAGAGAGGATTAGAGAAGCTATATGAAAGAATTTGTACCATAAAAATAACCTGGACTTTTCCAGACCAGCATTGTAATCAGTAGAGATTGCAAAAGAGCAGTCACAACCAGAGGATTATCTTGAGGAAGTCGTCAAAGGAAGAAAATGAGATTAATCTTTGCCAGCAGATGGTATATCACAGAATACTTGGTAGGCAGGGCTGAATTGAAAAGGTTCATGTGTGAATTGTTTGCTGTTTATGCGTTGGGTGTTTGCTTTACAACAGTTTGAGTAGTTGATATGATATGTAAATATTTTATATTTTCTCAAAAGTATTTGAAACCATACTGTCTCTGCTGTTACAGAATCACAAACAAAATTACAATATTTCTAACACTACTTTTAAAATTTAGTTTTTTTGAAAATTAGAAAGTTGTTTATTAAATTGTCAAGAACTATGGAGTATGAGCAAAAATTTTTTGATATGTAAAGTAAATGTTTGTGGGGAAATGTAAAAATAAATAAATAAATGATTTAAAAACATGGTGTTGAGGGAGGCCAAACAGTGGTTTGGTAGTTGAGGTAGCTGGATCCTATGTGGTTGGCTGTGTGACTGAAGTCCCACACCCAGTGGCTTAGAAAACACGCAGAGTGTGCGGGTACATGTGCATGTGTCCCCAAAGTCTCAAAAGGAGAAATGGAGAAGGGATTGTGATGTGATCATCCCCCAAGGGAAGATGCTTTCTCTTTCTCTCTCTCTCCCCCCACTCCTAACTGGTGAGCACACATGTTCTTTAGCAAATTAAAAAAAAAAAAAAAAAAAAAAAACCAAAAAAACCCACAACAAATGGTGCTGGGAAAATTGGTGTCCATATATGGAAGAATAAAACTAGACCCACTAGAGATAAAATTAACTCAAAATAGATAAGGACTTAAATATAAGATCACAAATCATGAAATTACTAAAAAAGCATGGGAGAAATGTATTAGGAAACTGGTCTAAGTAAAGATTTAAAAAGTAAGACCTGGGAGACCACTAGGTGGTGCAGTGGTTAAGGTGCTGCACTCCCACATGGCCAACCCCAGCTTGAGTCCTCGACGTGGTAGCTTGAAACTCAAGCAGGGTGGGAGTGCATGTGTGCCCAAAATACTGAGGGGAGAATGGAGAAGAGGTTGTGGTGTGGCCATTTGCACTGGGAGGTGATTTCTCACTTTTTCTTTCTCTGTCTCTCTGGCGAGCAGTCGAGCTCTATGGCAAAAAAGTCTCTCTAAAAAATATTTTTAAAAAGTAAGCCCTTGGGAAGGGACCAGCAGTTAGCATAATGGCTATGTCGCTGGACTCCCATGTAGTTGACTGCGATTTGAGTCCTGGACCTGGTGGCTTAAAGTCATGCCTGGCGTGTGTGCGTGCGTGCCCATCCAAGATCCCAAGAGGAGAATGGAGAAGGGACTGCAGAGTGGCCATCCCACCTAAGGGGTGATTTCTCGCTTTCTGACTCTCTTGTCTCTTTCTGTCTTTCTGGCAATTGCACGTGCCCTATAACAAAAACCTCTCCAAAAAAATAAAAAGAAAAAAACCAAAAGTAAGCCCTGTGCTAGCCCTGCAGTGAAGAGATTAAGTGCTGAGCACTGAAAGCTAGATCCTCCATGGTAGACAAGGTTTGAATCTTGCCCCTGGGGCTTGAAAAACACAACAGATGTTTATGTGCACGTACACCCAAATCCTGATAGGAAGAAAATGGGGGAAAAAGGACTGTGGTGTGACCATCCCCCATTAGGGGCTGCATTCCCTCTCTTTTTAAAAATTTCTTTCTTTCTCTAACAATAAAAATACGTAATTTCCTTCCTTCCTTCCTTTCTTAGGAGACAGACAGTGGCATAGAAATAAAACATGACACTCTACAGGGGAATCACACATGGGAAGGCCCCCAGTTCCTCTCAGGGACCTCTGAGTACTTCAGGCACATACTTCAGTGCCCGTTACTCACGGCTGGCTGAAGGCTGCAGTTCACTGCGGCCCTGGAACCCTGTTCGGGGTGCCCTCTGTCTGTCTCGCATTGCTCATGGAAGAGATACATAAGAAAAAATTTTAAAATGGCTAAGATGGTAAATTTACAAAAATAAAAAATAAGATCTTAAATGCAAAGACAAGAGACAACTAACAGTATGGGAAAAAAACATTTCCAAGTTACACATCCCATAAAAGATGGATAGCCAGAATATAATATTTTTAATCTCACCGCTAAAAAACCCAAATAATACAATTATAAAATGGATAATCAATTGCATAGACAGTTCTTGAGAGAAGACATTCAACAAGTAGATGGTAACATGGTCAATATCACTAATCATCAGAGAAATGTCGATCAAAATAAGGTATCACCTCACCCTAGTTAAAATGGGCATTATCAAAGCAACCAAAGAACAAAAAGTTCTGAAGAGGTTGTAAAGAAAGATCTCTTATGCACATTGGTGGGAATGTAAATTAATAGAGCCACTACAGAAAACAGTATAGCAGTTCTTTGTAACTCTAAAAATAGAACTACCTATGACTCAGTAATCCCATTACTAGATACATGGCCAAAATAAAAGAAATGAGGAAATAAGTATGTTGAAGAGATATCTACACTCCCAGGTTTACTGCAATACCATTTATAATAGCTAAGATATAGATTCAACCTAAAAATTTAACAACAGATAATGAATAAGGAAAATGTGACATATACACACAATGGAATATTATTCAGACACATAAAAATATTATTTCTCTCATTTGAAGCCATGAACTTGAAAGAAATAATGCTAAGTGAAATAAGCCAGGTACTGGGACCGGCAGTTAGTGTAATGGCTATGTCGCTGGACTCCCATGTAGTCGACCACGGTTCACGTCCCGGACCCAGTGGCTTAAAACTCACGCCGGGTGCATATGCGTGAGTGCCCAAGATCCCAAGAGGAGAATGGAGGAGAAGGGACTGCGGCATGGCCATCCCCCCTGGGGGGTGATTTCTCGCTTTCTGTCTCTATGTCTCTCTGTCTGGCGAGCGCACGCGCCCTATAGCAAAAAACCTCTCAAAAAAAAAAAAAAAAAAAAAGCCAGATACTAAAACAAATACCGCATGTCCTCATTCATCAATGGTAGATAAAAGATTTGACTGCACAGAAGTGAAGAGTGAAATGATGGATATTAGAAGCTGAGAAGGATGGAGGTAATAGGGAGAACTCAGATTATATCTTCCAGATACACATCTGTAAGTAAATAAATGGAATGTTCTAAATTAACTATCACACATTAGAGTAACTATAGTTGATGACAATCCAATGTGTATTTTAAAATATCAAAACAAGAGAGAATTTCGAATGTTCACAAAACAAAGACATATGTTTGAAATGGTGGTTATATTTATTAATAGTACCCTGATTTGATCATTATACTTTGTATATAATTTTGGTGCTTGCTTCAACTGCACATATACTATATAAATGTTGAAAAACTATGCTGTATGCCACAAATATGGAGACACTATTATGTCAAATAAGAATTAAAATTAAAAAGAGGGAGGAAGTTATCTAATAGTAAAGACACTGGATTAATTAGGAAGTAGTTGCAGAAGGCTACAGAATTCTCTAAAGGCCATTAACTATAGGATAGTCCTCTACATGGAATTAAGAACCTACAGGTAAAGATCTCAACCTCTTAAATTGTTCTATACTGAGAGTACATTTTCTTGAAAACGTGTTAAAAATTTTGGTGTTCAAATGCCAAGTTACTGGGAATATTTTAGTATATGAGAAATATTAAGTATACGTATATTTAAATTAACATCCAACCTAATACATAAGCTTCCTTTATTAATTCCTAAAAACCATAAATGTCCTGTTACTTACATTTTTAGTAATATCTCATTCATTTTATCACACTGAAAGGTTGGTGTCCCCTAGTAGTAATATGTCAGAACAAAACAACTTAAGTGCAGAAATGTATTGAGTAATGCTCAAGTTAAAATATCACCATTTATTTCCTAAATGGATTCTGACTTACAATCTTAATTTAAAATACTTTGGGCCTGGCCCACTGCCCAGTGCTTAAGTGTTGTGTGGAAGGAGTCAGATTCCACATGGCTGACCAGTTTCACTCCTGGCTCCAGCAAACTGGGCACATGTGCCCACGATCTCACGGTAAAGAATGGAGGAAAGGGGACTGTGTGTGACCAGGCTCTGCTAAAGGGGCATTTTTTCTCTCCTCTCTCTCTGGTACATGCATTCACCCTATGATGTATTGAAAACAAAAAACCTTTATATATTATGGTATATTAGGAGTCTTCGAAAGTTCACAGAACATGTGAATTATGAAAAATCTATGCATGGGACCAGCAATTAGCATAATGGCTATGTCGCTGGACTCCCATGTAGTTGACCAGGGTTTGCGTCCTGGACCCAATGGCTTAAAACTCACGCCAGGTGCGTGTGTGTGCATACCCAAGATCCCGAGAGGAGAACGGAGAAGGGATTGCGGCGTGGCCATCTCCCCTGGGGGGTGCTTTCTCGCTTTCTCTCTCTGTCTGTTTGGAGAGCACACGCGCCCTATAGCAAAAACCTTTCAAAAAAAAGGAAAAAAATCTATGCTTGGATTTCATATTTTTTGCACCAAAATAAACTCACTTTAATTCCATTTTTCCACAAACTCTTTGAAGTCTCCTCATTATGTTAATTTCCTAATAATTCATAACCCATCCTGATTATTACCCATTTGAAAGAACTGCACATGCATTACTTTACATTCTGAATTCTGAATATGGTGTTTTGTTGCCTTGATAAAATGTTTAGTAGTATATAATAATCACAGCTTGAAAGTACATTCCTTCTACAGAAGTCACAGTCCATGAGATACTATGAAAGCATACATGGGAAGGGGTAAGAGCCTAAGATAGTCTGATCAGATACAAATTATAACTCAGCTTTTGGTATATAGTCTGATATATCATCTGTCGTATGATTAGAATATAAATTTGCTTTTAAATATCATAATTGTATCGTTCGGGAGCCAGCAGTGGTATAGTGGTTCAGGCAGCTGAATCCCACATGGCTGGCTGTCCGGTTCAAGTTCCAGATTTGCCAGCTTGAAAAACATGCTGAACGAGGTCAATATGTGGCAGATAGGTTAGGGCACTAGACTCCCATATGGTTGACCACAGTTCAAGTTCTGAACTTGGCAGCTTGAAACACACCGGGCATGTTTATGTGCATGCCTAAAATCCCGAGAGGAGAATGGAAGAGAAAGGACTGTGGGGGTTGCCCTCCACCCTGGGGGATGGTTTCTCACTTTTTCTCTCTCTGTGTCTTGGCAAGCTCACTCACTCTCCCTCATAGCAAAAATCTCTTAAAAAACAAAAAGAGAGAGAAAGAAAGAAAGAAAAACATGCTGAGCATATATGCAAATTTTACAAAAATTTATTTAGTATCTTTTATGGGTAAAGTCCTATTCTAGACACTGGTGACTGGTGATATATACATAGCAAGCAGCTCTTCCTATAGGTTGGTGACTTTGATCTAAGTTTACAGAAGCATACTTAATATAACTTCATTTATAATAAAACTGTTATCCTAAAAAAAAAAAAACCCAGATGTGATGTTTATTTAAGTCCATAAAATATCCTTTAAATGCCATTTGTAAAACAAAATTTTTTAAATAATAGGGCATGCACATGCATGCAAGGGAGTAGGGGGAGAAAAGCACCATCAACAGGGGTGTCATCAAACTGCTATCCCCTTTCCCCATCCCTACAACTCCTTGGCATTTTGGGCATGTGCTGGGCATATTTCCAAGCCAACTCAGAGTTCTGAATCTGAATCTGTGAATGGTCGTGCAGCTTAAAGCCTTATGGGGAACTGAACAACTGCTGCACCAGAATTATTTTTCTAATAGACAGGGTCTCACTACGTTGCCCAGGATGGCTTCAAATCATGATTCCCCCACCTCAGCCTCTCAAGTAGCTGGGATTACAGGTGCATGACACTAAGCCTGCTTAGAAATAATTTTAAAACCCATAACTTATTACAGTTTTGTCTCAGTATTATTAAGAAAGCTTAGGGAAAGTAGTAGGCTAAAAGTAATTTTCCCGCATTCTTTTCCTATCTGTTACCAAATTTATAGATAAACGGTTATACCAATATAATAATTTTATGAATGAACCAAATCAAACATGTTTACATTAGGATTACAGAGGACAATAAAAGACAATACATATAATTTCTCCTTAAATTTGATTACTATTCTAACATCGCTTTACCCCTATAGCTTTGAAACTTTATCAACTATCAACTTTCTATCTAAAATTATAAAGTGTCTTTATAAGCATTCTAAAAGCATTCCAAATGCATATTGAGTTTATTAAATTCATTTTTATTCTAAGAACTTAAATATCTATTAATTAATCACCCCAGTAATA
The DNA here is from genome assembly GCF_000334495.1 of Tupaia belangeri chinensis. Lineage (NCBI taxonomy): Eukaryota > Metazoa > Chordata > Mammalia > Scandentia > Tupaiidae > Tupaia > Tupaia belangeri. The sequence continues at coordinate 265,458 of NW_006207268.1, forward strand.
TGAAGTCATTCTCCAGTTCACTCATATCTCACATTTACCACTACTAAAGTTACCTTCAGTAAACAGGTGACATCTCAATAGAAAATATAATTGAAAATCATCTCTATTTCAACAGAAAGCATGTTACTAATTTCAGACTCACACACTTTCAACACAGAAACATATTTCACACCAAAGATGTCCAAATTTATTGAGCAAAGGTGGGATATTAAAGGCAGTAAAGAGAGAGAGAAGAATTATAAATAAGGATACCTTGGAGCTAGCCCATGGCTTGACGGTTAAGGCAGCTGAATCTAACATGGCTGACTGTGTGGTTCAAGTCCTAGACCTGGAGGCTTGAGAAACATGCTGAGCATATATGTGTGTGCATGCCCAAAATCCTAATAGGAGAGACAGATGGAAGAGAAAGGATTGTGGTGTTACCATGCCCCATGGGGGTGTCTTCTCATTCTCGTTTTCTCTCACTTCCCTCTCTCTCTGACAAAGTTTTTTTTAAAACAATAAAGAAAATCTAAGTTCTAGTCATACTTTTGTCTAGTTTATTCTAAGATTAATAACAAATACTTAAATTGTGTTCAATTTTTTTTTTTGGAAAGGTTTTTGTTATGGGGCATGTGCACACGCCAGAAAGACAGAGAGGGGCAGAGAGACAGAAAGCAAGAAATCACCCCCTGGGGGGATGGCCATGCCGCAACCCCTTCTCCTTCAATCTCCTCTCAGGATCTTGGGCACGCACACACAAAATTTCCATACAGTCTGATCTTATTATTTCTTTAAATTATATAACATTTATACCTTTTAAAGATATTTATATTCTTGGGAACCAGCAGTTAGCTGGCTATGTTGCTGGACTCCCACGTAGTTGACCGCAGTTCGCATCCCAGACCCGGTGGCTCAAAACTTACGCTGGGCGCGTGTACGTACATGCCCAAGATCCCGAGAGAATGGAGGAGAAGGGATAGCGGTGTGACCATCCCCTCCGGGGGGTGATTTCTTGCTTTCTGTCTCTATGTCTCTCTCTGTCTGGCGAGTGCATGAGCCCTATAGCAAAAACCTCTCCAAAAAAAAATATTTATATTCTTAATCATTTGAAATTAGTGTGATTGAACTTACCGCTATTTTAGACCCAAAAAAATTGAAATAGGACCAGCAGTTAGTGTAATAGCTATGTTGCTCGACTCCCATGTAGTCGACCATGGTGGCTTAAACTCACACCGGGCATGTGTGTGTGTGTGTGTGTGTGTGTGTGTGTGTGTGTGTGTGTGCGTGTGCCTGCCCAAGATCCCCAGCAAGAGGAGAATGGAGAAGGGATTGTGGTTTGGCCATCCCCCCTGGGGGGTGATTTCTCACTTTCTGTCTGTCTCTGCGCATGTGCCCTATAGTAAAAAACTCTCCAGAAAAAAAAAAATTAGATGTAAAATAGGAGGAGGGGCATAGAAAATGTTTTTCCATTCGAACTATCTATGATCATTTCTAGAAAGCTGCCTTCAATTACTCTACACTTTAATCATTCCTATAGTCTGTACAAATTTGGCACTTATACATTCAGTCTGACTATCTAAGGTCATGATTCAAATACTTCTCACTGACTTCCCAGTGTACTTCTACCTTGACTCCCAGAACTACTTCCACATTTCTATCTGCCTCCTACATAGTGGCACTTTCTCTCCGACGGTCACTCCAGCAAGCACATGTGCCTTATAGCAAAAACCTCTCCCCCTAAAAGAAGGGGGGAAAAAAGAAAAGAAACACACAGTGAGGTTGTGTATGCCCATAATCCAGACAAGAATGAAGAAGGGAATGCAGTGTGGCCATCTCCTGGGAGGTGATTTTTTCACTTTCTCTCTGTCTCTCTCCTGTGAGCAAACATGCCTTATAGCAAATAAAAAAGAAAGAGTATAAATATGAAGAAATGGAGTGTGTCTCTGATACCAGGTGCTTTTTCAATTGGAGACTAAGTCTAATGTTCAAAAAAAGAAAAAAGTTAATGTAAGATGGAGGGAATAATAAGCAATTTTAATAAATAATAACTTTCAAGCTCTTCTTTTGTTCAAGTACTATGTTTACATTTAGTTAAATGTATTTTATTTTTCTAAACCTGTATCATTTTTACTTTTGGTAACATTTCCAGAATGGCATGAATATTACCAATGTTGGTTCTAATTTTGACTCAGTTTTTTACATTAATCCATTTGAATCCTATTAATAACTTTTGCTTTAATGGTGATTTTGGATTGAGTGCTTCCTTCTTTCCTGTTATTATCCTAGTGCAACAATTCTCCAAGTGTGATCCACTGGCCACCGGAAGTCCCAATAAGCTTGCTTAATAACTTAAATAGTGTATTTCCCTGCCATATTTTAAAGTTCCATGACAGAAGAAAAGTAAATTTGATTACTATAAAATATTATGAACATTATTATATGACCAAGCCCCAGAATAATGCTTTGAATATTGCAGGTGCTCAGTAAATATTTGTTGAATGAATGGAGAAATGACTGTTCAAAGCTAACACGCCAAGCAGCAATAATTTAGAGAAAAAAGAGCTATCAATCTATCTATATGTATATACACACGTACATACATACACACACACACACACACACACACACACGCACACACACCAGTAAGGCCATTTGGTATAGGAATAAGGAATACTACAAGCCTAAAGAAAATGTAAAATTTTCTTTTCTTTTTTTCTTTAAGAGGTCTTTGCCATAGGACACACCTGCTTGCCAGAGGTGGTGTGTGTGTGTGTGTGGGGGGGAACAGAGACAATGTGAGAGCAAAAGTCAAAAATCACCCCCTAGGGGGAACGGCCAATTCCTTCTCCTCTATTCTCCTTTTGGGCTCTTAAGCATACATGCATATGCGCCTGGTGTGATTTTCAAGCCACCAGGTCCAGGACTCAAAACCAGTCGGCCATGTGGGAGTCCAGCAACGTAACCACTAGGCCGCCTGCTGACTCCCAAAATGTAAAATGTTCTATGTATATTCTGTAAGCCAGACAGCAAAATGTGGCATAGACTGCATAAATGTAATTTATAAAAACAGTGCTAAAAAAAAATCAATGTTTTATATATTTAAAGGGCTAAGACTAATTTATTTCAAAGATAATCAATTTATATAACCATCTATATTCTCCATCACTGAGGCATTACATTATAACTGAATATAAGACAAAAATTACATTTAAATCACAATTTAGAATTGGTAATTCTAAAGTATAACCTATTAGTGTATCATGATACATAAAGTAACAAACTCCAAAATGAAGAACTTTTCTCCTGATATAAGCAACACCCTAAAGGAAGACAAACGGTCACCTTAAGAGCTAGAGCTATCCTGTACTTTACTATCAGATGGAATAAAGTTTCTTTAAAAAAATCACATATTCCATTATGGGTGGGGTTTTACAACAAAAACTTATAGAAAACCAGTTAATACCCATAACTGGTTTCCATATTTCCATTCACATAATACAAGAACTACAGGTTTAACAGGTTCAACCACAATAACCATATTACAGGATAACAGGTAGGCTACCACTACGGAAGTAGAGAGTATCACTAGGCATTATATATTAAGGAATGCCTTAATAATGAACGATTTGAGGGATTTTCCTCTCAGATTGGCAACCTGCATTGTTAGTTATCAACTGAATAATCAAATAACCATCAGTCTTATCTTAACGTTCTACTGAATATTGTCCAATAAGATGGATTTCTTTCAAATACAAAACAAAAATGCATTAAGAGAAAAATACAGGAACAGACTCTAGCAATCTGAATATTAATTATATATGTATTACTTGTGCTATTTTCTAGAGTGTTCTGGGATAAAGAAATATCAAATGACATTAAAGTTATTTTCCCTTAATATTTTGGTTAAAAATATATGATCAAGTAATTCATAGGAAAACAATACAGAATGGGCAGCAAGCAAATGAAAAATACCAACCCTGTGTTATGGTCAGGGAGTTATCTTTTCATACAAAAATTACTGGAAAATATTAAAATATAACCTGTGGGAAAAAGGAACTCCAATATGGAGAGCAATGTGGCCATCAATCTCTGGTTAACTTCATATTCATTTGCTTAGAAAGAACAATTCCATTTCTAGAAGTATATAAACTATAAAAATGTATAAAATGCTGAAGATTGTTGCTTAAAACCATTGTGACAAGAGAAAAATAATCAATTTCTATAACCGTCTCTATAAACATCAGATTTGTATAAAATATATATACAGTGAAATAGTATACCATTCCTACATTTATCTATTAGCTAACCAAGTTGTGTAGATATAAATTTATTAGTAAACATAGTGGGTAAATATGAAAAAGCCTAGTAAATTAAAAACAAAACTTGTAAGAGCATATGTTCAATGTAAGACTACTAATGTAAGTTGCTAGAGAATGATAACAGTAGAAGGATGGTGAGTGGAAAAGCATACAGCTATCTTTAAAAAACATAATGTGAATTTGGCAAAACATTTACTCAGAGAAAAAAGGAGAAAAATTATTCTTGGCTTTTTTATATGTTTAAAATAATCCCTAGTCAACAACAACAACAAAAAACTAAGTGTGTTAGAGGAGACTTTCACGTCTGACCAAGATGAAGTAGAAGTGGGTAAATTTAGGGACCAGCAGTTGGTGTAATGGCTATGTCACTGGACTCCCACATAGTCGACCACGGTTCAAGTCCCTGACCCAGTGGCTTAAACTCACGCCGGGTGCATGTGCGTGTGTGCCCAAGATCCCGAGAGGAGAATGGAGGAGAAGGGATTGCGGCGTGGCCATCCCCTCTGGGGGGTGATTTCTCGCTTTCTATCTCTCTGTCTCTGTCTGTCTGGCGAGTGCACGCGCCCTATAGCAAAAACTTCTCCAAAAAAAGAAAAAAAAAAGAAGTGGGTAAATTTATTCTCCTAGATGAAGCAAAAACAAAGTCAGATCAGACATATAAAACAATGGTTTCCAAGATACTGGACAACAGGAAACAACTGTGATTCCAAACATGGGAAAGAAACGAAGTGTTCTTTGACTCAAATTAAATCAGAAATCAATGAAATAAAAAGACCTCGAAAAAATAGCCATGAATTGGAAAATAACATACTGCTAATTTAACTATGGGCCAAAGGAAACTTAACAGGCATTCTGGAGAAAATGAAAACAAAAATGTAAAATTTGTGCAACAGTGCTAAAAAAAAAAGGAAACCATATGATTGCATCAATAGGTACACACACAAAAATTAGACAAAATCCAACATCCTTCCTCATAAAAACACTAACCTGGAAAGAGAAACGTCCCCAATGTAGTGAAAGGACAAGTATAAAACTAACATAGCCAAACTTACAGTAAAAGTAAGACTGTAGGCTTTTACACTAATATCAGGAACAAGATAAGGATGACTGCTCTCACTATTGAACAATGTACTGGAGGTTCTAGTCAGTGTGATCAAGCAAGAAAAAGAAATAAAAAGCACTCAAAATTGGGAAGGAAAGAGTAAAACTCTATGTGCACAGATATTATTTTTACATAAAAAGACTATGGAATCTACAAAAAAAGCTATCAGAATAAATGAGTTCTGCAAGTTGAAGGACATATGAGCAATATACAAAAACTAACTGTACCTTGGGAACCAGCAGTTAGTGTAATGGCTATGTCGCTGGACTCCCACGTAGTTGATCGCGGTTCGTGTCCCGGACCCGGTGGCTTAAAACTCACGCCAGGCGCGTGTGCGTGCGTGCCCAAGATCCTGAGAGGAGAATGGAGAAGGGATTGCGGCGTGACCATCCCCCAGGGGGGTGATTTCTCACTTTCTGTCTCTATGTCTCTGTCTGTCTGTCTGGCGAGCGCACGCGCCCTACGGTGAAAATCTCTCACAAAAAAAAAAAAAAAAAAAAAAAAACCTAA
>NW_006207268.1:271389-277174 GCF_000334495.1 Tupaia belangeri chinensis
CTGCCCTCCGGGAAAAATTCCCCCCAAAAAAAAAAAAAAAAAAAAAAAAAACCTAACTGTACCTCTATATATTAAGAATTGCCAGAAATTTTTATTTTTAAAAGTAGCATTTAAAACAGTATCAAGGGCTAGCAGGTCGTATGATAGTAAAAGTGGCTAGATACCCTATGGCCAACTGAGCAGTTCAAGTACTGGATACATGGTTTGAAAATTATTCTGGGTGTTTATGCAAGTGCCCCCAAAATCCCAAGAGAACAATGGAGGGCAAGGGACTGCAGCATGTCCTCCTCCCTAGGAGGGTGATTTCACACTTTTTCTCTCTCAATCTCTCCACAGCAAGCACACACAACCTATAGCAAATTTAATACAAAACAAAACCACAAAAAACAGCATCAAAAATACGTACTATGGACATTATCTGACAAAAGACCCATACACCAAATACTGCAAAGTAAAATCAGGGATCTAAAAAAAGAAACACCTTTTGTATATCATGGGACAGACAACTCTATATTGTTTAGAAGTTAATTCTCCTCAAGCTGATCTAACAGTCAATGAACTCATTCAAATTCCTATTAGAATTTTTTCTATAAACTGACAAACTGTTCCTAAAATTCATACAGAAATGCAAAGGACCCAGACAGTCAAAACAAACATGAAAAAGGAGAACAAAGTTAGAAGGCTAACACTCCCAGATGTCAAAACTTACTAAAAACCACCAATAATCAAAGCAGCACAAGACTGGCAAAAAGAAAGATAGATATTAATACAATGATGGAACAGAAGGGAGCAAAAATTGGGAACAGCAGTTGGCGTAAGGGCTATGTTGCTGGACTCCATGTAGTCATCTGTGGTTAGAGTCCTGGACCTGGTGGCTTAAACTTATGCTGGGTGCATGTGCATGCGTGCCCAAGATCCTGAGAGAAGGGATTGTGGCAAGGCCATCCCCTCTGGGGGGTGATTTCTCACTTTCTGTCTGTCTCTCCGGCCTCTCAAAAAAAAAAGAAAAAAAAAAAGGTGAAGAGAGCAAAAATAGTTCTGCACATCTATGGAGAACTGAACTGGTTTTTAATAAAGATACAAAAGCAATTAAGGGGAAAAAGAATATAATTTAAACTAAATGGTGGAACCGGTGGATGGCATAATGGGTACATTGCTGGACTCCCACGTAGTTGAGGATAGTTCAAGTCCCGGACCTTGCAGCCTAAAAACAACTCACACTGGGAGAGCGTGCATGCATGCCCAAGATCCCAAGAGGAGAATGGAGGCAAAGGAATCCCAGCATGGTCATCACCCTGGGGCAGGGTAAGGGGGGTGGTTTCTTATTTTCTATCTCTCTGCTTATGTCTCTCCAAAGAGTGCACATATCCTATAGCAAAAATCTCCCTCTAAAACAAATGTTTCAAAAATAAATACATGCCCATATGAAAAATTCTGAACTTCAATCTATTCGTAACAGCATACAAAAAAACTGAAAGTGGATCATAAAACTAAATATAAATCTTAAAACTGTAAAATTTCTAGACTAAACAGGACAATTTCCTTGTCACCTTTGTTTCTAGATTCCATACCAAAATCAGTCCATAAAAGCAAAAATTTGATAAAATGGATTTCAGAATTCATTCATTCTAAATTCAGAATTAATTTTGGTTCTGAATATTGTTGAATAAGCAAAAGACAAGCTACAGAAAACATTTGCAATTTGCAATTGTGATAAAGGAATTGAATCCTAAAATATAATAACTCTCAACGTTCAATAATAAAACTCTCAACATTCAATAATAATTATTTAAATTTATTTTTTAAAATATAAATTTAAAAACTGAACCAAAGGGGGTCAGCAGACGGTGAAGTGGTTAAGAAGCTGGAGTTCCACAGGGTCCAGACCCAGACTGGGCGGCTTGAAACTCGCACTGGGTGTGCATGCGTGCCCAAAATCCCTGAGAGGAGAAGGGACTGAGGCATGTCCATCCCCCCTTTGGGGCACTTTCTCTCTCTCTGTCTGTCCGTTTCTCTGGCAAGCACACTTGACCTATGGCAAAAAGAAAAAAATCTCTCTTAAAAAAAAAAAGGACAAACTATTTGAACAGATACTTCACCAATGAAGATACACAGAAGACAGATAAGCAAATGAAAGATGCTTAACATCATTGGGAAAATGGAAATACATATAAATTAAAACAACAAAATGCCACTATACATCTACCAGAACTGCTAAAATTAAAAATACTGACCATCTTAAGTATTAGTGAAAGTGTACAGTAAGTGTAACTCTTAAACACTGAAATGGTACAGCTAAATTAGGTTGTCAGAAAAGTTATGCCATGTTTTTGTTTTTCTATGCAAAAATGCATGTGTAGGCATGCCAAAATTTATTAAATAGCATATTTTATGGTATATCAATTATTGGGTGGTTGGAAAAGTCATGATATATTTTTCTATGCAAAAATGTGTCAGGACTTTTCTGATGACCCAATATATTTCAATGAAGGTGTAAGAAACAAAGCCTTTGTAATTTTCTTATTCTTTTACTGTATACATGCTTACATTTTCTCTTTATTAAAACCAAGACAGTTTATCAACAATTATAATCCATGAGAGTTATGATATCTTGATTCCAGTCCCACTTTCCCTGCTTAGTGATAGTGAACAAATCACTTAACTTCTCTGGGTCTCATTTCTATCACTGATAAAAATCAGATTAAACTGAGAGATGCCCATCTAAATGAGCATTTCATGAACCTATAGATGAGAAGTCTCTGCTTTTTACAATACTGACGTTCTCAGAACTCCGTAGTAAAACTCAATTTGTTAATCAAATCACATTCTGTGTTGGGGGAAATGTTTATTATAAAACACATTAACGAACCCCTTCAATGATTTAAAATATTAAAATACAATGCATACAGACATTTTTTATTTAAGCAGACATAGCTTCAAATTCCAGTTGCGCTAACTTGCTATGGACAAGTAACTTTACTTCTCTAGGTCTAACATGTTCTATATGTAAATAATAAAAAATAAACCAGTATTTCTAAGGTTGTTATAGAACTACCACATGCCTGGTACCTTGCATGTATTTAATGAATGGTAATTAAAATAACTATTCATAATAAAACTGCATTAAATCATAAAACTATTTGCATACTTTAGACTTTATTGTAATAGATGAAAGTAATTACTAGATTATTAACTAAATTAAAACCAGGAAAAACCACCACTTGAAAAAGTATCTCCCACTATAAATTTTAAAAGACAAGAATTTGGATGCCCAATGCGAATGAAGAGGGTTAGGTGAGAATATTTTACAGAGTGGCCATTAAGTATCAGTCGCATAAAATGTTACATCTCATTTAATCATCATAATAAACCAACGAGACAGGGAATAAGGAGTGCTAGAAGGGATGGTGGGAAGTACTGTTATTTTTATATAAGATAATCAAGAAAATGTTCTCTCATAAGGAGACAATTTAATAGGGACTGTAGCATATTTAAGCTTATAAAAAATTCTGGACACAAAATATCACTGCATTATTAGTCAAACACTCTGCAGTTACAACAATAAAGAAATCATCTCCTGTACATGCCTGGTACACATGTGCCCCATGATCCTGCCTGGCTAGGAAGGTTGAGGGAAGGAAGATCATGGCATGGGACTCTACTGACGGGGCCTCCCTTTCTCTCCTTAAAGAAATAAACTTTAAAAAAAAAAAAAAAAAAAAAAAACAACTTTAAATTCTCATATCAGTGACCAAGGCACAAAATTTTCCAAACACAATGCTTCAAATAAATAAAATCCTCCTATCCTCCTAAAGGAAAGTTTCAACTGTTAAAGAGAAAAGAAAAACTTTTTAACTGAAAGCAAGAATCTCATGAAAACTATGAAAATGATGAAATCTGTTACTACAAGTAAAAAAGAGTAAATATAGCATGAAGTAAAGCTACTCTCTAAAAAGTTTACATTCTTTCCATCTTTTTGCTGTTGACCTCCAAATATAAAAACAGAATGCCTTCCTTCTCATCAAGTTCAAGAAAATTTAGAACCAGCAAATATATTAAGGCTAAATTAGTTATTAAATAATTTGCCTGCTAAAGTAGGGAAAAACACAAGGACATAATTTTAGGCAGCTTTTTGAATGAAAAAGTACATTTTCTTTCATTTTGTGGTAGGCACTTAAATATTTTATTTAATAAAGACAAATTACTCTAGTGGAATAGCCATACAGTCATATTTTGTTTGGTCAATAGTTTTAAAAACCTATGCCAATATTTTAAAATTGAGAAGACAGAGTCCCCAAAAGCGACAATAAAAACAGGCTGGGAATGTGCACCTGAATTTCTAGGTACTCAGGAATGAGATGAAAGAAAGAACAGCTACAATGTTAAGAGGTTCTTTCTTCTTCTTCTTTTTGGAAGAGGTTTTTGCTATAAGGTACATGTGCTCCCCAGAAAGACAGAGACAAGACAGAAGGCGAAAAATCACCCCCCAGGGAGGATGGCCATGCTGAAATCCTTTCTCCTCCATTCTCCTCTTGGGATCTTGAGCAGGCACCCACATGCGCCCAGCATGAGTTCTAAGCCACCAGGTCCGGAACTTAAACTGTGATCGATTACATGGGAGTCCAGTGACATAGCCATTACGCTAACTGCTGGTCCCAAGAGGTTCTCTTTAAAAAAAAAAAAAAGAAAAAAAAGACCGCAATTCAGAAACTATTGCGACTTGTTGCCCCACCCCCCCATTTTTTTTGAGAGAGAGATTTTTGCTACAGGACGTGTGCACTCACAGGAGAGAAACAGTGTATGAAATCACCCTGGGGGGGAGGGGGAGATGGCTATGTCGCAATCCCTTCTCCATTCTCCTCTTGGGACTTTGGGCACACGTGCACACATACCTGGCATGAGTTTCAAGCAATTGGGTTCTAGGGCTGAAACTGTGGTTGACTTCATGGGAGTCCAGCACCTTCACCACCATGCCACCTGCTGCCTGTAAATGTGCTTACCAGTCTCCTGAATCAGACCATTCCTATGATGTACATCCATCACCTGCATTCACCCACTTCACTACTTTATGTTAATTCCCTATATCCTGAAGCACACTATTGTGATCGCAGATCTATGAATATATTGTATGGACATTCAAAAACATTTTATTAATATAAAGATTAACTTAAGTGCTTTTCTAAAGCCACAGGTAGTGTTCTTAACATACTCTGGTTTTATTTTCATACATAAAGACTGTAGGAAATGCAAGCCCTTAAAACTGCTCTTTCGGGGGGGGGAGGGAGACTTCAAAAAAGTTAATAGAAAATGAAATTAATATACAAATTTATTACAGTGCCAAAAAATTGAAATCCATGCATAGTGTTTCCATATTGCACATTTTCCATGAATCTTTTGGATATCCTCCCCTTGTAGAAATGAAAAGTTCTGAAAAAGAATTTTTCAGTTGTTTAGTTGGCAAAATCTAGATGATAAAAATTAGCTTTTCAGAGTACCTCTGCTATATACATGTTTTTTAATAATGTACTTTTACAATTAGTTTTTAAAAAATTTCTCTGGAACAAATAAAATGAAGAAAATAAGTGGGTCTGTTTTCCATGACACTACTGCCACAATTCATTTGTTCATATTTGATTACAACAGCAAGTAGACAATAGGTAGTCATATTAAATGAATGAATTATGCTCTTCCTTTTTTAAAAAATTATTTTATTTACCTTTATTTATTTATTTAGACCAGAGAAGGACAGAGTGAGAGTGAGAGAGAGAGAGAGGAGGAAGAGAGG
>NW_006207268.1:277272-289507 GCF_000334495.1 Tupaia belangeri chinensis
TATTCCCCCTCCCCAAAAAAAAAAAAAAAAAAAAAAAAAAAAAAAAAAAAAAAAAAAAACCTTGCTGCAAGTATCATCAGATAAAAGCAAAATATTAACATTCAAAGAAGGAACTATGAAGTTTTGGTTTGGTAATTTTTCCTGAAATCATAATGTATTTGTTTCTGCTATCTATAGAGTAGAAAGTCTGCAATGAAAGAACAATTTCCTTTTCATTTAAATTTATCTTACATGTTGAAAAGGTGTTTTTGGTTTTGTTTCGGGTTTTTGGCATACACATATACTAGACTTAAATAAAACAAGTACTTTTCTCAGCTTCAGTCACTCTGCATCAATAAGCCATCAATAACTAACAGTAGTAAGCCAAATTAGTAACAAAAACACAGAGTTTTTGTTTCACTAAGAGTCAGAATGTGAACTGGTACCCATTTTTGGCTTAACTTCCATAAATAAGCCTAAAAGCAAACCTATGGCAAAGCGGCTTATTATCAGTATCACTCCTTTCTGCCCAAGGTCAGAAGACAGGACAAACAGCCTAATTTTTTATTCTTTAACATTTGTTGTAACTGGAAAGTTTTAAATTAGCACAATTAATAGTCAAAGGTCCTGACTCAGGCAAACTCATTAGATAGATTAAAAAATATGAGATTAGATCAATTTCTTACTATTTATAAGAAATACAATTATTTCTTAGAAATTAGGGATTTAATTCTTTAGCCATAAATCTTTGAAATAACATACTCAAAGAATGATAAAAATTTTCTAAACTTACTTAAAAACGATTAGATTTACAGGAAGTCTAAAGCTTGAGCAATTACTCAGCTAAAATGATGTATAAATATAGCTAATCAAGTTCAAAAACTTTCAAGCATTTAAAAATAACCTGGTGCTGGAACCAGCAGATGGAGTAATGGTTATGTCACTGGACTGACACATGGCCAACCATGGTTTGAATACTGGACTAAGACGTCTGAAACTCACTCCTGGTGTGTGTACATACATACCCAAAATCTCAAGAGGAAAATGGAGAAAGGATTGCAGTGTGGCCATCCCCCAGGGTGGTGATTTCTTGGAGTAGTCTGTCTCTTGTCTCTTTGGTGAGCACACGTGACCTATAGCAAAAATCTCTCCAAAAATAAATGTTAAAAAAGTGAAATAATAATGAAAAATATCAACTTGCTGATCAGCTGGTGGTATGGTGGTTAAAGCAACTGGATGGCCCACTGCACGGTTCAAATCCCAGATTTGGCAGCTTAAAAAATATGCTGAGCATGTGTACATATGTGTCCAAAATCTCTAGAGGAGAATAGAGGTGAAAGGATTGTGGCATGGCTTTCCCACAAGCCCCTCCCCGGGGCGGGGTGATATCTCATTTTCTCTGTCTCCTCTCTGGTGAGCATATGTGCCCTATGGCAAAAAACTAAAACTACTACTACTAGTAATAAAGAAATCACAAGATTAAACAAAATAAAAGTCAAAGCCACACTATATAGCACCTAGGGTTTGGGGGCTTTTTTATCTTTTAGGCACCAGCAATAGTGACACACTGAGCAACAAGAAAAAAACAAAAAAGGTGCTTTTTAACTCAAAAACACCACAAATATAAAAGGATGTTACTATTAGTAATACTGTTCATATTTTTCCAACATGGTGCTATAGGAGGTACCTTAATAAACAACACCAATTCTTTCTCTAATTACCACTGTACTATAATTACTAAAAATAAAGAATTATCGGGACCAGTAGTTAGAGTAATGGCTATGTCGCTGGACTCCCATGTAGTCGACCATGTTTCACGTCCCGGACCTAGTGGCTTAAACTCACGCCGGGCGAGTGTGCATATGTGCCCAAGATCCCGAGAGGAGAATGGAGGAGAAGGGACTGTGGCGTGGCCATCCCCCCTGGGGGGTGATTTCTTGCTTTCTGTCTGTCTCTATGTCTCTCTGGCGATCGCTCACGCCCTATAGCAAAAACCTCTTAAAAAAAAAAAAAAAGAATTATCCACTATCTTGCCAACCTTAAAGAAAACAAAAGGAACAGTCTACCATTTTTTTTTTCCTAGAGGTTTTTGCCTTAGTATGCAGGTGCTCGCTGGAGAGAGACAGACAGAGTCAGAGACAATGAGAAAGAAAGTGAGAAATCAGCCCCGGGGGGGTGGGGGGGAAATGGCCATGCTGCAATCCCTTCTCTCCCATTCTCCTCCTGGACTCTTGGGCAAACACACACACATGCCACCATGAGTTTCTTTTTCGTTTTTAAGAGGTTTTTCTGTATAGGGCATGAGCATTCACCAAGAAGTCACCCCCTGGGTTTGTGGCCAGGAATGTGGCCACGCCACATTCCTTCCTCCTTCCTTCTCCTTTTGGGGTTTGGGGCAAGCATGCACAGGCACCCAGTGTGAGTTTTAAGTTGCCAGGTTTGGGACTCGAACCACAACTATCTGGGAGTCCAAGGGATGTAACCATTTCGCCATCTGCTGGTCTCACCCAGTGTGAATTTCAAGCCACCAGGTTCAGGACTTGAACTGCAGTCGGCCATCTAGGAGTCCAGCAATGTAACCACTATACCATCTGCTGCCTCAATCTACCATTTCTGAGAGATTTGGTAAAACAATTTTGCTTTAGATCTGGTATTTAAGGTTCTCCACTGGTTAAAAGAGAAGCCTTAAAAGGACAAACCAAAATAAATATAGAATTTTGTGTAAGGTTTCTATGAAGTTTTAACAATGAAAACATACCAGGAGAATTATAGCCCAATAAATAGTTTCCTAAGGCTGGAGTACAAAGACAAGGTTTCCATAGCAACAAAATGGAAATTCAATTATACTAAGCAATAAGCAACAAACAATTGGACACTTTAAAAAATTTGCATATCAAAGCTCAAGTATATTTAACTCAATTACAGAGTTGGTATCATTAATTAATATTTTGAAATATATTACTATAAACCTGTTTTTCCAGTATTAAAATCTGTAGGACTGTTTTGGACTTTGCAGATATAAGGGGGTCTTCAAAAAGTTCTTACTATGAACAAATTATGTATAAATTTCAACATTTTTTTTGCACCTGAAATTATGCAGCTGCTCTACAAAGTCACTGAATTGTAACATAGCTTAAAATATACAATGCATAAATAACACAGCATACATTTTTAAAAACATTTATTTATCAATTTATTTATCATCCTCAAGTTGCCAGTCTGGGATTCGAACCAAGGCCAGCCATGTGGGTATCTAGCGCTTTAACCAATACGCCACCTTCTGGCCCCACACCTTATATTCTCAAGGCTCAATCCAAGTTTATCATATAATCAACCTAAAATTTATTATTTTTATACACAATCTCAGCATACTGTTATTTCAAATTAAGGCAATTATGAAAATAGTCACACCTTACAAAAACTATTCTCATTGTCTTTTCAATGAAGGAAGAGAGTAAAGAAATTGGAGGAGAAATTAACCTGTAAAGTATGATCAGTTCTCTAGGTCATTCATGCCCAACTCAGCCAGCATGTCAAACACACCATTTTAGTACTGAAAGAAAATCAAGTAATTTTTAGGTTTAAAACCAAAAGAGGTAGTACTTTCAGGGACTAAACTAATAAAGATTTTCTGCTGAGATTTCATCCTCAAAAGCCCATCCACGAGTGGTAGGGGCCCCTCCTGTATCATCTCTTCCAATTTTTTAAAACAATTATGTATTTTAATTTTATTTATTCATTCATTTTTAATTTGACCAGAGAGATAGAGAGAGAGAGAGCGCACGCGCAAGCCACCAGGTCTGGGACTCGAACAGAGTTTGGTCATATGGGAGTATCTAGCACCTTAACCACCACGCAACCTGCTGGTCCTGTCCTTCAGTTTTTTAAGATTAATTTATCGTGGTGAAGTATCTGTTTTGCATTACGTGGGAGTCCAGCGACATAGCCATTACGCTAACTGCTGGTTCCCAAGATTTTTTTTGTTTTTTTTAAATTTTTTAAGGTGAAGTATGTTCTTGGCTCTCAGATCCTCCTTTCTCTAATTGTCACCTTTTCCCCTCCCCCACCTAGGAGAGGCAAAGACTCCACAACTGGAGCTGGAAATGGTGCTTTCAGGGACTAAACTAATGATTTTCTGCTGAGACTTCACCCTCCCAAAGCCCATCCAGGACTGGTGGTGGTGGTGGTGGTGGTGTGTGTGGGGGGTCTGTATCCTTCTCTCTGTTGCTATGTAGCTTCCATCCCTGAAGTCTCCCTGCACCACCACAGATGAGCCAGCTTTATCTTTATAATTTAGCACCTCAATATTTATACTCAAATCTAATGTGTTGGGGTCAGTAGGTGCCATAGTGATTAATACAGTGGACTGCCACAAAGCCCACTGTGCAGTTCGAGCCACAGATCTGGCAGCCTGAAAACCATGCTGATTATATGTGCGTACTTGTCCAAAATCACAAGAGGAGAATGGAGCAGAAAGGATTGCGGCATGGATGTCCATCTAGGGGGTAGATTTTTCACTCCACCACCCCCCTAAAAGCAAGCAAGCCCCATGGCCAAAAAAAAGAAAAAAAATCAAAGGTATTTTTTATCATCAAGGACACTAGGTTTCCCTGTTCAATTTTTTTGTAGACAGTATTTATGTATATAGTATTATACAAATTTAGTTCTGAGACTGTAAAAAACTGAATGTGATAATAAAGCTTGTTTCAAATAAGATCCTAATTTTAGATAAAATTAAGGAAAGCTAAATATGCATCAAGATAAATATTTTTTCTACAATATTAGAAATGTACTTTCAGGGTCAGAAGGTGGCATGGTGGTTAAGTTGCTGGACTCCCACATGGCCGACCACAGTTAGACTCCCAGACCCAGGTGCTTGAAAATTATGCTATATGTGTGTGTGCATGTGTGCCCAAAATCCCCAGAGGAGAAGGGACTGTGGCATGGCTATCCCCCTGCCACCTGGGCAAGAGGGGTTGATTTCTTCTTTCTGTCTCCCTCTGCCTCTCTGGTGAGTGCATGCACATGATGGCATGAACCTAAAAGAAAAAAGTAGTACTTTTTCATTCAATGTTAACATTTTAAGAGTCTTTTTCAAGCTTTTAAGCCAGTTTTCAACATTTTAATTTGCTGTCAAGTTTGAACTCTGCTGAGTGTCAAAAGTTGAATGTCATATTTTTGCAAAAGTATTATTAGAATAAAATTGTTTATTTGTTTTTTACATTTTGGCCACAGGGCTGTGCATTCACCAGAGAGAGAAGACAGAGAAACAGAGGGAAAATGAGAAAGAACTCCCCAAGAGAGGGCCATGCCACAATCCCCTTTCCTCCATTCTCTTCTAGAGATTTTGGGCGTACATGTGCGCACACACACAGCATATTTTTCAATCTGCTGTATCTAGGACTTGAACCACAGTTGGCCATGTGGGATCCAGCCACCCTAACCACCACTGGCTGGCCCAGCTTCTGAAAACAGCCATTTGTCAATTGTTCAACACAGTATATTTCACTAAACAATAATGCAAAATTTACTGTTTTATTCAGATATAACATGTGAATGGTAAGAATTGAAAGAAACTAGAATATACTCAATCTACTAATGTAAGATGATAAGAAAACATAATCCATTTCAGAGTCATCATTTAATAAAACTAGTTTCAGGAGAGACTTCTATCTAAGGAGTCAATAAATACATGAGAAATTATTTACTGGTTTGTCTAATTTGGTAAAGTATGTACTGCAAATTATAAACACCCCAGCAGTCTATAAGATTAGCTATACTTGAAACTCAGTTGCAAAATCACAATATATTTATTGTTCAAAGCGCTGTTGGTTTATATCATTGTTTTATTTATTTATTTTTTGGAGACATTTTTGCTATAGGGCGTATGCGCTTGCCAGAGAGACAGAGAGACAGAAAGCAAGAAATCACCCCCCAGGGGGGATGGCCACACTGCAATCCCTTCTCCTCCCAGGATCTTGGGTATGCATGCATGCATGCAAGCACACACGCACGCACACGCTCCCGGCATGAGTTTAAGGCGCCGGTTCCGGGACTCAAACCACAGTCGATTACATGGGAGTCCAGCAACATAGCCATTACATTAACTGCTGGTCTCTACATCATTATTTTCAACAACTAAACCCATACTGTATTTTTTAATTTTTCTTAACTGTATCTATCTTAAAGCACTGACTCAAAATTAAAACGCTTTGAGATATAAAGTTAAAAAAAAAAAAGAAAAAGAAAAAAGTTAGATCCACTTGGAACTCTAACTCTTGACAAGAAAAAAAACTTTTTTTGGGGGGTGGGGGGGTGTTTCTTGCCATAGGGCATGTGCACTTGCCAGAAAGACAGAGAGACAGAAGCAAGAAATCACGGGGAGTGGGGGGGATGGCCACGTTGCAATCCCTTCTCATCCACTCCTCCATTCTCCTCTCAGGATCTTAGGCACATAAGCACAAGTGTCTGGCTTGAGTTTAAGTCACGGGGTCTGGGAATCGAACCACGGTCAACTACATGGGAGTCCAGTGACATAGCCATTACACTAACTGCTGGCCCCAAGAAAAAAACTTTTCAAATCGGCTATTTCTATCTTAAAACTCTATGAACCTATTTTTTCTTCAAAATTCTCATAAGTTAAGTGGTATAAGGAAGAGAAAATAGATTCAAATGCTATAGGACTTTTAAGTTGGAAAAATTAATCTTTTCAAAGTGCTATAACTATAGGCAACTTTTCTTTTTGTGCTTTTCTACATTTTCTAGCTATTCTATAATAAATGTACAGTATGTTATAATTTAAGAAAGCCATAAAACTTGTCTCATTCCCTCAGCCTATCTTTTCATACTATTGGGTAGTCAGAAAAGTCATGATGCATTTTTCTATGCAATTTTTCTGATGACCCAATACATTTCCCCAAACTATGCTAAAATATTCATCCACTCAACTCAGAACTTCTACTTTTCAGTATCACTACAAAGCTAGATGTAACCTCCTAATTTCCAATCAAATGAGTAAAATACTTAAGGCTTGTGTGTAGGTATAACATAACTATTGCAGAAATGTTTTTTGTACTTTTTAATATTTTTGGGGGAAGGGATTAGAAATACAAATCAAAGAAAATGAAATTTCATGTCAATAACTATAATGAACTCCTCTTAAAACAGTCAACAGGCCAGCAGGTGGTGTAGTGGTTAAGGTGCCCTACAGTCAAAACCTCTCTTAAAATCAGGCAAGACATTTCCTATCCAAGGTGTCAAATGAAAACTCATCAAAATATTGAGCACCTACTAAGTGCCAAACACAGAGCTAGGTTGCACATGAGCTTAAAATTTTAAAGTAAATTTTACTCTATGCAGTCTACAAAGAAAAGCTAAATCTAGGAGGTTTGGAGCAAATATTTGACACCGTTTGTCAGAAACGGTAATTATTAAATGAAGAAAGCCTCCTAAAAGGTGATTTATAGTGTTACTCTTGTGAAATGTTATACTTATTTGCAACAATAAAGCACTGCTTAATAACAGACTACAAAATAATGTGGAAATCATGTTTTGTTATATAGGGATCTAACAAGTAGTGTAAAATTTATATTAAAATTGGGAACCAGAAGTTAGCGTAATGGCTATGTCGCTGGACTCCCACATAGTCAACCGCAGTTCAAGTCCCGGACCCGGTGGCTTAAAACTCATGCCAGGCGCGTGTGCGTGCGTGCCCAAGATCCCAAGAGGAGAATGGAGAAGGGATTGCAGCGTGACCATCCCCCCGGGGGGAGATTTCTCGCTTTCTATCTCTCTGTCTCTCTCTATCTGTCTGGTGAGCGCATGCGCCCTATAGCAAAAACCTCTCCAAAAAAAAAAATTATATTAAAATGAATTTCTGGCCAATTTTTAGCACGTTCACACAATTTAACATTGGAATGCAAAACATTTATGGATCTATAGAACTTTGGCAGCTTAAACAACAGTGTAGTGGGAAATATACAGACCTGAGATCAAATTGAGACTTAAAAGTGTAACTACGGGTAATTTATTTAACATTCTTAAAACTTAGTTTTCTGATCACTAAATAAAAATCAATCTGACTGGACTTCTGGTGCCAATCCAGTAAGGTAACTAAATACTGGGTACTAAATATTTCTAGTAGGTAGCAATCAATGAATGTTATTTATACCCTTTTATAATTCTCTTTTAGTTCAAATGTTATTTTTACTCTCCTCTCAAAAGCAAACAACTACACCATGTCAATTTTATATCCTCCCATATAGCTTTGGTAGAAACCCAATAACAGTTGAGATTGAGAATAACACCTGTAATTTAAAGCTATCTCAACCTTCTACTTGCGCAAGTTAACCCAACCTACACAAATTCTGCTGGAAATGAAAATTAAGATTCCCAGTTCAACACGTTATTACACACTTGGATGAAGATGAATCTTCGATAATCAACAAAGTAACTCTTAGTATGCTGCTCAATATTCAATTTTGTACTCTACAAAATTACCACCGTAGTCACCATTGTCGTTTTCAGATTTTTTTGGGGGAGAGGTTTTTGCTTAGGGCACGTGCACTTTCTGGGGGAAGAGACAGGAGAGAGACAGTGAAAAAACCCTCTCCCCCAGAGCAGATCGCCAAACAGCAATCCCTTCTCCTCCATTGTCCTCCTGGGACCTTGGACACACATGAACACGCGCCTGGCCTGATTTTCAAGTCATCGTAGCCGACACAAACTTTGGTCACCCGTGTTGGTAACTCCTACACCATGCGCTGATCCCCGTTTTAAGATTTAAAAAAAAAAAAAATTTGCTTAAGAGTGCATGTACTTACCAGAAATAAAGAGAGAAAGTAATCCCATGTGGAATACCTGCAATTCAACCCTTTCTCCATTTCCCTTTCAGTACTTTCGATGCGCATGCGCAGGCCCAGGTCTAGGTCTGAAAATAAGCTCGTCCGCCATGAGGGATCTTGCCACTTTACAGCCCCGGACACCACCCTCTGCCCTAGGACTATTTATAGTAGTCATTAATCAGTGTCCTTCGACGTTTTCATTTCTTTGGCCTCACAGAAATATATGTTTCCCACTACAGTTCAAAAAAACCCCCCCAAAACAGAGGCTCACCCACAGTGGAATAGCTATAATGCTGGCGCCCTGCTGCGCTGGAAGCCTTGTGACTACAGGTTGGGATCAGGTGAGCTTGAAAAACACTTAGGGCATGCGCAGATGCCCAGGATCCTGAAGAGCTGGAGGATGGGGGGGGGGGTGTGCAGGGCGGAAGTGACCACACCCAAGTGAGGGTGTTTTTCGCCTTTTCTCTCTCTCCCTCCCTCGCGTCTGGCTCTAGGGCACACTCTCTCCTGTGTGCACAGGTTTCCTACCATTAAAATAAAGAACACAAAAAATTAGTTATGAGCTAAACATCAGAAATCGATAAGTTTCCATTTTAAAATCGCTTATTTTTACTTTCATGTAGCAAATATTCTTTATACTCTGAAGCCTTTACCCATCAGTTGTGTGTACTTTATTAATGATCCTTTGTTGAATAAGCCTCTTAAATTACTAGTAAGAGTTATAAATCTTATTTTATAGAACTGTTACAGTCATTAACAAGAGAAAATACTGTAGCTACAGGTTTTCTTAGTTTTGTCCTTTCACAACCAGAGGTTATTTGCAAGTTAATTCCAGTTCAAATAGTACAGTATGTCAAATACTGTAATTTGAAAAATAATGAAAACTTGACTTTCCAAATAAACAAGTTAGCAATTTCATTAAAATTAGGCTGTAATTTATAAAAGTGAAAGACGTATTCCTGAGAGGACACACAGCTATTTGTGTCCTTAAGAGTGTATGTACTCACCAGAAGGAAAGAAAGCAATTTTGTAAGTTTTTAACTATTACACTTTGAAGCTGACTACATAATGGTATGAATACTTAAAATCTGTATGACATAGAAGCACTAAGATCATCATACTAAATCAATTTTCACCCTAAGTAAATTCAAACAATTCAGAAGCCTTAAAAAGCTAATTTTTGAAACAAGTTTGATATGTTTTTGGTTACGATACACTAGTTTTGTGACCCGATGAAGTAATGTTTGAATACATAAACATACCTGAAGCAAATTTTATAACTATCTTAAGTGCTGATATAAATAATATTCTCAAATATTTTAACAAACATAAGGTTTAAATGCAATGAACTTTTATTAGAATGGCAAGTCAAATAAGCCAAGAAGAATGCTTTGGATACACATGACTACCTACCTATAAGGTTAACTCTTAACAAAACTATTCTTTTGGTGAGGGTGGTGTGAGGGGAGAAAATGGGGCTACATTTTAAAATATTTGAAAGTCTAATTTTAGATTAGGTCCCATATTTTTAATAGTCACATTTAAAGTTTCTTAATGCTTGCTTCTTGCTACTCCCCAAAATTGATCTTATTAACTAAAAGATCTTAAGTATTACATTTTAATATACATCAAAATGTTTTCAGTTCCAGTGCTAAAATGTTTTTATGCCAACTTTCTATAAAATACAAATAAAGATGTCGATATCATTCTAATGTCACTCAATCAAAAAAAAAACCTCCTGTTCTTTAATTTTTTTTTTCCTTTCCTCAGTCAAAACCAAAGTAAAATTTTCATGCTTCAAGACCAGGCAATGTATTATAAAAATATTTCCACTGTGCCTCAAACCATCTTCATTTTAAGCTCTCATAAGTTAATAAAATTATAAATTCCATTCATTTAGCAAATGTTATGCTATAAGACCTGTTTATAAAAGGCTAACTGTAATTAAATACTACACAGCAACATTTGTAATGATTTGAAATTCAGGTTTACATTTCTGTAGGAGTCCAAATTTGCAGCAGTGCATTGGTGTAGCTTGCAGAAATCTATTTTCGCGGAGGAAATACAGCAATGTATTCTAGCTTATAACTAACTGCAAAAACCTAATGTCTATCAAAAAGCGCATTTAAACAAGATATTTAGATGTGGTTGTGATATTTAATTTTGACATCACCAAGAATCAACCCTTCAGTTTCTAGATTGTCATTTAAAAAAAAAAAACTACTCCACTCACAGAAAGAAATGTAAGCACACATTTCCCCCTCCTCTTAATTTGTCTCTAATCACAGTACCTAAAAGATGAGTTATTAAAACTAAAATAAAGTTTAAGTAAAAAAAAAAAATTTTTAATCCAGATGTAAATATCTCTGGAATAGTCCAAAATAATGAAAAAAAAAAAAGTGAAGGAGTAGTTTAAGTCTCCTTGTACACCTCAGAAATCTAAAAACAACACTCGTGTCTACATCACCAATTATTTAGCTGAAAATGAAAATAACAACATTGCTACTTGACATGGGCTTAACTCATCAAAAGACCTATTTTATTCTCATCTTCTGCAGGCATGTGATGCCCAGAGATTTCCCTTATTCAATTGCTGTCCCATCGGTAAACAACTTCTGGAGCTCTTTCTAGGTGTTCAAATGGGAGGGAAAATGAAAGTCTGAAAAGCATCAGCATCTGAGCTTCCGCATCTGAACATGGGTAGTCGAGGTAAGGACCATACTTGCACCTAGCACTTGTTTAAAAACAAACAAAATAAATAAATAAAAAGAAAGAAAAGGTAGCTGTCGAATTAAATGAAAGTCTCCTATAGAGGGCTGGTGAAGTGCAGCAAGAACTACAAGATTTGGTAGGACTTGTTCAAAAAAAATAAAGTGGGATAGAAGTTATGGGGGCGCTCTTTGTGCAGAGTCTGAGGGGAAGGGGAGGGACGAGAAAACAGCTCCGGAGTCATTCAAAGGAGTTTCCAGGAGCGGTGAACGCGGGGAAAGGCGGGGCAGGCCCGGCGGGCGGAGGGAGGGGGCGGCAGGGGCGCCCGCAGGCCGCTCTGACGCCGAGGGAGGGGGCGGTGAGCTGGCCGCACGGGGACCGGGGGAGAGCAGACTCCGACTGCGGCAGAGCTGCAGGCAGCCCGCAGAGCTGGGGCCCCTCAGGTAGGTGGAACCGAATTAAAAGGGTGGCAGGCCAGGGCGGTGGCGAGGAAGAGGGTCCGGAGTGACATCCCGAGTTTCCGCACTTAGCGGGCCAGGGGCGCGGCGTCCGCACGGCTTCCTCGGGTGCCCCAGCCCGTGCCAAGCTTTCTCGCTGTGTCCTCCGCCGGCGCCTCCCGCCCGGCCTGGCCCCGGCCCTTACCTGCAGCTCTGTGAGCAGAATCTCCCCCCCCTCGGGATTGGACGCCATTGCGCTCCGCTCTG
>NW_006207268.1:289868-302938 GCF_000334495.1 Tupaia belangeri chinensis
GGCCGCAGCCACCGCCTCTCTCCGGGCGGGGGTGGTGGGGCGGAGGGGACCCCGAGGACCCGAGCCGCGCAGAAGGCGGGGCAGCCATGGGGTCGGGCCGGGGTGAAAATGAGGGGAAAGGACTGGGCTCGGTCTCCGGGGAGGCGGGCTGGGGAAGAGAACACACGCCCACTTTCCGCTGCGCGAAACAGCCCCACGGTGTACGCTCGCACTCCGGAGCCTGCTCTCCGTGCTTTTTTCTCGGTAATAACCTTCCCTTTTCTTGCTGAAGTAAGGCGGGGCAGCCATGGGGTCGGGCCGGGGTGAAAATGAGGGGAAAGGACTGGGCTCGGTCTCCGGGGAGGCGGGCTGGGGAAGAGAACACACGCCCACTTTCCGCTGCGCGAAACAGCCCCACGGTGTACGCTCGCACTCCGGAGCCTGCTCTCCGTGCTTTTTTCTCGGTAATAACCTTCCCTTTTCTTGCTGAAGTTTAGGCCTAATTTAAACGAGGCGTCTTTCTCCTCAACCCGAAGGAGCTTCAGGACTCAAATCTTTAAGATGAACCCTTTCCTTCCCCAGCCCCATCAACCCTAACGAATCTTAGCCTTTTTGCTCGCCCCACCTCCAGCACGTCTTCTGGATCAGTGAGGTGCACTGCTTGGCTGAACTGGTGTGTGGGCTGTACTTTTCAAGAAATGTCAGTGCCCCATACCTGGCATCTCTTAATGCACAGTCTTTAAGATGTCTTTTCCTCGAGCGCTGGGCTGTCGTCTGAGCTAGAGAACTCTCGAGCTCAGAATTTAATTAGTTAGCTTCTTGATTTGTTTTAAGTAAATTTAACTGAAGAGTTGGGGCAGAATCAGCCGAGGAAATGGAAAAAAAAAGCCAACTTTTCTTGGTGTGATAAACAGAGCTAAAATGTCTACGTAGTAACATACAGTTAATGTAAATTCAGAGGTTTGCTTTTAAAGTGACACCACAGGATTAGAGAAGTCTATAAAGTTTCTAACAGGTAGCTTTTGTTTTGTCTGAGCAGTCAGGGGCTATTCTAGGCAAATGCCTAGCTCCATTATTTGAGATTCAAGTGCAGTGCTTTGTTAAAAGGTACCTGGAGAGAGTGGTAGGGTTTATTTAGGTAGGTAGCTACTTAAGAAGGGCATCTGTTGACATACTTAAGTTTATTATATACTTCTTTTAAGCTCCGTGTAAAATCTGTTTGGCTGATGCTAGGGCTTATGGTTATATTTTTGTCTTCTCCAGTCTCATACATCAAATCAACAAATTGGTATTGCAGATCTAGAGTTCTGTGACCGCATTTCCTGAATTCCAACTTACCAGATGACAGGATTTTTCTAGTGTGTATACTTCAAAAGTCTTACAACTTATTTAGATACTTAGTGAATTGCCATGGTTAGAAATTATCATTAAAATACATGAAATAACAGTGCTTGGAAAAGCCTGGGTATAATTACCTTCCCTGGTAACTAAGAGCCTAGTGACAGTGTCCTAGACCCTAGGATTAAGAAACAGTCCTTATCCCTGGAGTGATTGGGGAGTCCTTTGGGGAAATAGACTCCTGTCCCAACAACTATAATGCAGTTTTACATGGTGGATACAAAGTGTTAGAACACTCTATGTTTATATAGATACAGATACATAGATACACAATTTTTTTGTGGTAAAGTATGCATAACATAAAATTTTCCCTTTAAAAAATTTTAAGTGGGGAACCAGCAGTTAGCGTAATGGCTATGTCGCTGGACTAGGTAGTCGACCGTGGTTCGCATCCCGGACCCTGTGGCTTAGAACTTACGGCGGGCACGTGTGTGTGCACGTGCCCAAGATCCCGAGAGGAGAATGGAGGAGAAGGGATTCTGGCGTGATCATCCCCTCTGGGGGGTGATTTCTCGCTTTCTGTCTCTATGTCTCTGTCTGTCTGGCGAGCGCACGCACCCTATAGCGAAAATCTCTCCCAAAAATAAATAAATAAATTTTAAATGTACAATTCCAGGGCAATGAATGCTTGCAGATACAATTCTCTTATTTTTATCTTGTCTTATTCCAGAATGTATTTGAGATGACTGACATACACATGAAAGGTGACTAAGAATGCTAACATTAAGAGTTACCCATGCAAGGGTTTAGAAGTACAGTCAGTGAGTACTTTTTAAAATAATAAGTTTATATATAAGAGAAAATTTTTTAGCACCATGGAATTTTGTAACTAGAAAAGACTTAGAATGTCTAGACTAAGTTGTATCGTAGGTAGAAAAAAACAAGTCATAGTTTAGGTAATTAGGGGCATGACAACCTTACTTTAGTAGCAGAAATGGAGACTAGAACCTAAATCTCTTTCTTGCCATCATCCCCCAGGGGAATAGTCATGCCACAGTCCCTTCTCATCTCAGTAATTTGGTCACATATAGGCATCTGGCATGATTTTTCAAGCCTATGGGCCAGTACTTGAGCTGAGACTGACATGAGGGAGTTCAGCACCTTAACCACCATGCCACCTGCTGGCCCACCAGCACTTATTTAAACTTAACACCATGCTATTGTAAAATAAGAACTTTATCATGGATTCTCATTTAAATTGAACTCAGAGCAGTATATTCAAATTTTCACTCTATAAAAAGACTAAATTTTACATAGTTTTACTGCTAAAACAATACTGATAATTCTAACATAAAACATGTAAATATTAACAAGAAATCCATGAAATTTTTAAGGTACAGGAATTATTGCTGAGATTAATTGTTCTGGAGAAAGTAGTACACACAAAAGGGAGATTAACACAATATACAACAGCTTTTTATTTAAAAAGACCTTAAAAATAGGGACCAGCAGTTAGTGTAATGGCCATGTTGTTGGACAACCATGTAGTCAACTATGGTGTGAGTCCAAGACCCGGTGGCTTAAAACTCATGCCGGGTGTGTGTGTGCGTGCCCAAGATCCCAAGAGGAGAATGGAGAAGGGATTGCGGTGTGACCATCCCCCCGGGGCGTGTTTTCTTGCTTTCTGTCTCTCTGTCTCTCTGTCTTTCTGGCAAGCACATGCTCCCCATAGCAAAAACCTCTCCAGGAAAAAAAAAAAAAAAGACCATAAAAATACATAGATTGTATTGCTAAGTATGCAAGTGCCTTTTAAATTTTTTCATGGGTACATTAAAGGTCTTTAAGAAGTGAAAATGATGAGACCAACAAAGGGCATAATAGTTATATTGCTGGGCTCCCACATGGCTGACTACGGTTCAAGCTCATGCCAGGCACATGTGTGTGTGTGCCTAAAATCCCAAGAGAAGAATGGAGGAGAAAGATTGTATTGCTAAGTATGCAAGTGCCTTTTAAATTTTTTCATGGGTACATTAAAGGTCTTTAAGAAGTGAAAATGATGAGACCAACAAAGGGCATAATAGTTATATTGCTGGGCTCCCACATGGCTGACTACGGTTCAAGCTCATGCCAGGCACATGTGTGTGTGTGCCTAAAATCCCAAGAGAAGAATGGAGGAGAAGGGACTATATAGTGTGGCCTCCCCACCTGGGTGGTAATTTCTTGCTTTCTGTCTGTCTTTCTGGCCAGCATATGTACCCTATAGCAAAAATCTCTCTGAAGAAAAAAAAATAAATAAAAAACAGTGGGGGCTGGCAGATGGCATGGTGGTGAAAGGCACTGGACTCCCACATGGCCAACCACGATTCAAGTCCCATACCTGGCAGCTTGCTTTCTCACTTTCTCTCTGTCTGTTTTCTCTATCACTCTGTCCCTCTCTGGCCAAATTAAAATAAATGAAGTTAAATAAAATAATTCTTTACAAGAAAAGGGGGAAAAAAGTGAATATCCAAATATATAGAAATAGTTTCAATTGACAATAACCAGATAGAAAGTGTTATCTTCTATTTTCCTTTTAAAATGGAACAAATTGGGACCAGCAGATGGTGTAATAGTTATGTCACTGGACTCCCACATTGTCAAGTGCTGTTCAAATCATGGACCTGGCGGCTTAAAACTCATGCTGGGAGCATGTGCACATGTGTTCAAGATTCCGAGAGGAGAAAGAAGGAGAAGGGATTACTGCATGGCCATCCTCCTGGGGGGTGATTTCTCACTTTCTGTAGCGTGTATGTGCCCTATTGCAAAAATCTCTCTCTAAAAAAAAAAAGTTACAGGAAAAATCCTAACAAAGCTCACTTACCTTTGCTTTCTTCATTTTCCATGATATTGAAACAGATATTTGGATATTCAGATGAGATTGGTCCTCTTTTTGCAAAGATTTCAAGTGAAATGAGACAAGAACTGTATATTCAGGGAAACAGAAACCTTTGCTTCATGAGCAACATTTTTAATGGCCTTGTATTATTCATTTCCTTTTTGTTCTCCCTTAAAATTTATAATGTTTGAAAATTACAACTTGTCCCTATGGTATTATAGAGAATTGAGAGAAAGAAAAGAGTGAACCTTGTCCTTCCTTTCCAAGAGAGCAAAGTAGGAATGGTAATAAAGTAAGAAAATCTCAAAGAAGAGGCCAAATTCAGGAAGACAAAAATTAGAACTAATTGATAATCACCCTTTTTTAAAAAAAAACCCTGGGAACCAGCAGTTAGCATAACGGCTATGTCGCTGGACTCTCATGTAGTCAACCACAGTTCGCGTTCAGGACCCAGTGACTTAAACTCACGCCGGGCGCGTGTGCATGCATGCCCAAGTGCCCAAGATCATGAGAGGAGAATGGAGGAGAAGGGATTGCTGCCTGGCCATATCCCCTGGGGGGTGATTTCTCACTTTCTGTCTCCCTGTCTCTCTTTGTCTTTCTGGCGAGTGCACGCGCCCTATAGCAAGAACATCTCAAAAAAAAAAAAAAACCTTGGTCCAGCCATGGTGGCACAAGGCAGTGTGTTACCACTACCCAAGACTGAGGTTGCATGGAAGCCTGAGTTTGATTTTTGGACCAACTTAAGACAGGCTGAGTCTATGGCTAGCAGGGAGGCTGGGACAAAGGATTGCAACAAGGAGACTGTCAAAAATACTTCTCTTTCTCTCTTATAAAACAAAAGGAAAGAAAGAAACCTCTTGGAGAAATTGTTCTGTTGTACACCGTGTGAGGATAATTTTTGAGAACAAGATTGTTAAATTCAGTAACACAGAAGTGTAGCGTCAGCTATTGTGACCATAGCAGGTCAGATGTTAACTCAGTCCACATCCCCTTCACTTAGAATTTCCCCTTTCTCCAGAGAAGTCTGTAGGCATGCTGACTCTGCTCAGCCTAGATCTCATGAACAATTATTGGGCCACTGATAAACCATGTCTAAGTTTAACCAATCAGATTCTCCAAGAACTTAGAACCTTGGTATGCTCATCAGTTGGCGTCTCTACAGTGGGGGGGTTTTGCAGTTCTAGGGATAGGATGGCCATTGTTTGCCATATGCATAAAGATGCAGACAAGAGTACTCTTTGGAAAGAGAAAAGAATTCCTTCCTTTCCTGTCACTGGGAATATAATGGTTACCATATCATACCTGATCTCTGTCTCGTGGAACTTTAATGCAACATAGTACTTTGAACACAGGTCAGTCTTTTCCTGAGTATTTCACACTTAAATTGAGATCTCACTGGTGGGAAATGTTAACAGTAAAAGAAAAAGGTATAAGGACCTTTCTAAGAAAGAGAATAGGATAGGTAAATATACTTTTGTTTGTTTGTTTTTGGAAAGGTTTTTGCCATAGGGCGCGTGCACTCACTAGAAAGACAGAGAGAGACAGAGAGACAGAAAGCGAGATCACCCCCCAGGCAGAACGGCCATGCCACAGTCCCTTCTCTTCCATTTTCTTCTCGGGATGTTGGGCATGCATGCACACGTGCTCGACGTGAGTTTAAGCCACCGGGTCCGGGACTCGAACTGCGGTTGAGTGTATGGAAGTTCAGCAACATAGCCATTACGCTAACTGCTGGTCCCAGAATAGGTCAATATTCTAAAGTGGGAAGGAGCAATGTTGAGAATTATTAAAAGGGAAATGAGGCTATAACAAAGAGATAGCAAGAACTCATAGGCCATGTGTATCTAGTCAACATAGGCTAAATTATGATGAATAGCAAAATAGTCGAAAATTCTCAGTGGTCTGCAGTAGAGTTTATTTCTCATGCTACATGCTCATCATAATTCTGTTCCATGTTGTCTAACTCTGGACTCGGGCAAACAGAGTAGTCTCTATCTGGAATATTGCCATTTGGTCATGGCAAAGGAAAAGAAAAGTAGTAAATCCTGCACTGATTCTTAAAGTGTGTGCCCACATTTTTCACTGTTGGTCAGCCAAACCTTTGCCATGACTGAGGGCAAAAAGGGGTAGGCCCATATACTCCTTCAACAGAGAGGGGCACCACAACAAATGTTACTGAATGTGGGTGAAGAGGGATCCAGGTCCACACCAAGCTTAAGATACTGATACTGGGGCCAGCAGGTGGTGTGGTTCAGGTGCTGCACTCCCCCATGGCTGATCATGGTTCAAATCTCAGACCTAGTGGCTTGAAAATCATGCCAGGAAATCATGTCAGGCATGTATACATGCATGCCCAAAATCCCAAGAGGATAAGGATGAAGAAGGGATTGCAGCATGGCCATCCCTCCCCCTGTGGGGTGACTTCTCACTTTCCCCCCTCTCTGAATCTCTCTGACTCTCTCCTTTCTGGTGAGCTTATGAGCTCTATGACAAAATCCTAAAAATAAAAAAAAATATATGTTTATTATAGAAGCAATGGAGAACCATTGAGTGAAATATCCATCTTTCACAGATTACTCTGTCTTGAATGAATGAGAACAACAGTTTGGAAACAGGAATAAATATGGGGAGAAAAATTGGGAAGCCATTTCAGTTTTCCAGGCGCGTGCACACACATGGGTAATGCTTTAGACTAGGGTCGTGGCAGCAGAAATACAGAGAAGTCATTATGTTTAATAGAATCGAGTGATGTGAAAAGAGAGGCAGAGATTAGAGACTGTGTGGCCCCACGATAGTGGGAAAAACGTAGCAGACTTGGTTCCTAATGCCTTACTGGTTGCTGGCGCCAGTCTTCCAGGAAGTCATACTACTTTATTTTGTTTGCTCTTGGGTTCCTCGTGTTCTCCTAATCAATCTCCCTTCCTAGTGTGTGTGTGAGAGTTTTTTTTTTTCAAGCAAACAGCTCTAACTAGGCCAACTAAGCCAAGGTGCTACCCATCAGAGTAACACCACAGTTTTGCCTATAGGGTACAGGGAGGTAGAACCAGCAGCTGTCTCTTCTTCCAGTGACTCCTTCTACCCTGCCTGCTTATTGCTTCTCAAGGATCCTGACAACAAATGTACATATTATAAGCAGTAAGTATTTATGGAACTTGGTAAACCTTCCTACAGCACCTTGTATACATATATATTTGGTTACTTATCTTTCTTCTCTGTGGAGTTGTTGCATATAGTCACGCTTTCCTCCTAGATTTTAGACCCATGTGTCTAATGTGACCTGTGTAGTATCACTAATGTAGTAGATACATGTGCGTGCATGTATGCGCATGATGTGTGCCTTCTGTATTACAGAGGTTGGGTTAAATGTCAGCTAGGGACAGGGAGTCCCTCAGATTATTTATGCTTGCCTTTTATTCCCAATATTATATAGTCTTAGTTTAAGAGCCTCTGTTTCCCCCAATCCCAATTCCTGGAACTCTCTGACAAGTTATTTACAAATGCTTTCCTCCTGCTGTCTCTCTTCCCATATTTTCCCACCACACTCCCCCACTACCTTTGTCCTTAATTAAGCCTACACTGATATGGACCAGAAGCTTAACTTAGGAACCAGTTGCTTCCTTCCTCTGCCAATCACCAAACCCACTGTTGCAAGCATTTTATGAATTTATTAGCTTTGAAGAATCAAAAGGGGTCACTATATTGGATATGACATCATTCACCAATTCAGGATTTGCCTCTCTTTTTCCATATCAATAAACTAACAAGCAAATTCTGCTTTTTTTTTTTTTTGAGAGGTTTTTGCTATAGGGCACATGTGCTCACCAGAAAGACAGAGAGAGACAGAAAGCAAGAAATCACCCCCCAGGGGGGATAGCCACACAGCAGTTCCTTCTCCTCCATTCTCCTCTCAGGATCTTGGGCACGCACGCACATGTGCCCAGCGTGAGTTTAAGCCACCGGGTCTGGGACTCGAACCACCGTCGAGTACATGGGAGTACAGAGACATAGCCATTACACAAACTACTGGTTCCGCAAAGTCTGCTCCTTTTCCTTTTTCAGCTTGATCATACTCAAGTCCTTATGATACCTATTATCCTAAATACAATTTTTCAGAAATTTGTTTCAGATATATAAAATGTTCACCTGAAAGGGATCCCCAAAAATACCATTTTCCTAGTCTTGTGTATAGTCATTAAATGAATGGCAACTTTCTGAGTTGTATGTATTTGAAGTAATAGAAAAGAAAATATGTTTTAATCACTATTGAGGAGTGAAACTTTTAATTTTAACCCTCATTGTTATGGACTGAATATTTGTGTCCTCCCCAAATTCATATACCAAAAACCTAATCCCCAGTGTGATGACATTAGGAAGTGGAGCCATTAGGTCATGAAGTAGAATCCTTGTGTATGGGATTGGTGCTTTATTGAGACTCCAGAGAGCTTTCTTGCTTTCCTTCTGCCATGTGAGGATACCATAGAAGTTTCAGTCTGCACCTCAGAAGAAGGTCCTTACTGTACACTGACTGTGAGACTCAGACTTGAAGCCTCCAGAACTATGTGAAATAAATTTCTGTTGTTCATAAGCTATCCAGTCTGTGGCTTATAATAGCAGCCCAAACTGAGTAAGACACTAAGTTTCCTTGCATACTGTTAGAAATTATCAAAGGCTTCAAAAAGCTTTATGTGGGTTACATTTTCTAATTTTTATAGTACTAACACTTAAAACTGAAGAATTCTTAAAACAGTAATAACCAGTAGATGGTGTAATGGTTACATTACTGGATTCCTATGTAGTCATCCATGGTTCGAGTCTATACCCGGTGGCTTGAAACTCATTCCAGGTGCATGTGTGTGCATACCCAAAATCCCAAGGGGAGAATGGAGGAGAAGGAGTTGCATCATGGCTATCTCCCTGTGGGGTGATTTCTCACTTTCTGTCTCTCTGTCTCTATCTGTTTTTCTGGTGAGTACATATGCTCTATAGCAAAAGATCTCTCTTAAAAAAAAAAAAAAAAAAAAAAAAAAAAAAAACAAGCACTTGGAAAAAAACCTATTTTCTTACACCCGGTTCGAGTCCTGGACCTGGTGCCTTAAACTCACACCGAGTATGTGTGCGTGCGTGCCCAAGATCCCGAAAGGAGAATGGAGAAAGGATTGCAGCATGGCCATCCCCCCTGGGGGGTGATTTCTTGCTTTCTGTCTCTCTGTCATTCTGGAGAGAGCACATGCCCTATAGCAAAAACCTCTTCAAAAAACAAACTGTGACCTCATGGAGCAGAACCATCTGATAACTTGTGCAGTCCTTGTGTGTGTGATGGAAACAAATTCCATTGTTCTTCAAGTCACAGTGTTTTGTATCCTCTTTGTTAACAAAATTTAGCCTTACATTACTTCAGATACACATTATTAAGTAATACCTGATGCTGAAGAAATGATGACAGGGAAGGCAATCTTCTTGTTATCCGCTTCTCCCCACCAAACCCACTGAAGTGTTTTGCATGGTCAATGATACTCTTCATATTATTCTTTCTGTCATTTTACATATCAGAAGAGTGCTTCCTTAAGGAATGTACTAGGAGTAAAATGGTCATGTTTTACATCAACTTTTTCATACTTCTATTTATTTTTCATTTTGAGAAGGATAGCCAAAATCTCTCATATACCACACCAATGTTTCACTTGAAAAGCCAGAAACTTCTATTTCGGCACAGTAGTAGATCTTAAACCCTGGAAGCACAGAGGTGGTATTCCTGTATACACTTGTTGAGAAATATTAGCAATCGAGAATCATCAGAGGCAGGCTTGTAGGTGAGAACAACAGTTCTCAAAGCATGGTCTGCAGATCCCCAGGAGTCCTTATCAGGAGGTCCGCACGGCCAAAGCTACTTTCAGATGTAACTTGCTCTTTTCACTCTTATCTACCCGTGAGTATAAGATAGAGTTTTTCAGGGACCAGCAGTTAGCATAATGGCTATGTCGCTGGACTCCCATGTAGTCGACCGCAGTTCGCGTCCCGGACCCAGTGGCTTAAAACTCACACCGGGCACGCGTGCGTGAGTGCCCAAGATCCCAAGAGGAGAATGGAGGAGAAGGGATTGCGGCGTGACCATCCCCCCTGGGGGGTGATTTCTTGCTTTCTGTCTCTCTGTCTCTGTCTGGTGAGCACACGCACCCTGCAGCAAAAACCTCTCCAAAAAAAAAAAAAAAAAAGTTTTTCCAGAGACTGAGTGACTCAGGATGAGGATAGCATTCTGATGGCTAATAAAACGTAAGTTTGTATATTCTTGTTTGTTTGTTTCCATCACACACACAAGAACTGCACAAGTTATCAGATGGCTCTGTTCCATGAGGCCATCTAGAAACCTAGGTTTCTTCTTTCTCATTGTTCTGTCATTCACTACAACATTGTTCTCAGCTGCATGGTTGAAGCTAGGTCAAGGAACTCTGAACTACCTCATAGGAAGGGAAAGGTCACCTAAAAGTGTATGTTTAAGCTCAAAAATCAACATTTCTGCTTACATTCCATTATGAGACTGTAGTAGTTACTTAACCATACCTCGTTTCAAACAAGGCTGAGAAATATAGTCTCTAGCTTTGTATTCTTGAATTCAGCCACTACTCTTTCCAAAATTCTTGAACTCAGCCACTACTCTTTCCCTGAAGAAGAGGGAGAGATAAGGTGTGTTTTGACTGGCATTTACTGTATTCATTACATAGAAATGTCAATGACTTTTGCAATTAATAAAGCATCTACTTCTCAGGCTTTAAAATGCAAACTCCAAATCTGTAGCTATCAGATTTTCTAGGGCCTAAAGCAAATGTCCTAACTGTGCCAATTGAAACAAACAAAGGACCATATATTCTTTTTAAAAATTAAAAAAATATATATACACTCTATTTCTTAACAAGCTCCATGAAGTTCAAGCTACTTGTCTAAGTAATGATACCAGCCATTTAGTAAGTTTCAGAGAACTGAGGGTCCTGGGAAATTTTTTTTATTTTTCCTTTTTTGGAGAGGTTTTCGCTACAGGGCGCGTGCACTCGCCAGAGAGAAAGAGAGAAAGCGAGAAATCACCCCCCAGGGGGGATGGCCACACCACAATCCCCTCTCCTCCATTCTCCTCTCAGGATCTTGGGCACGCACGCACACGCGCCCGGCATGAGTTTAAGCCACCGGGTCCAAGACTTGAACCATGGTCGACTACATGGGAGCCCAGGGACATAGCCATTACGCTAACTGCTGGTCTCATGGGTCCTGGGAATTTAACCATGTCAATGTAGTCTTTTTTACATTATTAACTGAAGAAAAATTAGTGCTCTTTAAAGATTTTTTTAATATTAGGAAACGAAGAAACAGTTTGGAAAGAGCCAAATCAGGCCTGTCATCATTTCCCATCTTGTAAAATTGCCCTTGTTTGATAAGAATGAGCAAGATCATTGTCAGGATAGAGGACTCTGGTGCTGCTTTCCCAAGTGTTCTGCTAAGTTTTCAGTTAACTTTCTCAAAACACCTCTCATAATAAGCAGATACCATTCTTTGGGCCTCCAGAAAGTCAACAAGTAAAACACCTTGAGCATCTCAAAACACTGTTGCCATCTGCTTTTACCCACCTACACCTACTGTAACCCATCCACTTTTGCTTTGAGCAGACCACCTCCTCCTCTTGGAAGCTGTTTTGTTTATGCTTTGTCTTCAGGATCACACCTGTAAAATCATGTTTCATCCCGCTATAGTTCTTCGAAGAAATGCTTCAGGATCTCGATAACACATGTTTAAAATTTCCATTGAAATCTCTGCTCTGGTCGGCAGCTGATCTGGATGCAAAAGTTTTGGCACCCGTTGGGCAGAAAATTTGCTCAACTTAAATTTTTCAGTAAGAATTGTGTAAGCTGAACTAATTAATTAAGATGTCTTGGTGGTGGCTACTGTTTCTGCTGTTAATTGTTGGTCCTCTTCAATTAGGGCATGGGCAAGATTAATTTTTTTCCTCACGAATTGATGTAGATGGTCTGCCACTGTGGGCATCATCAACATCATCTCGTCCCTTCCTGAAATGAGTTACCATTTGTAAACTGCTGATTTCTTTAGGGCATGGTCCCCATAAACTTTTTGTAAAGCATCAGTGATTTCACCATCCTTCCACCCAAGCTTCACCATGAATTTAATGTTCATTCTTGCTTCAATTTTAACAGAATTCATGTTGTCCTGATAGGGGCTCTTTTCAAATTGATGTCTTATCCTTCTTAGTGCTTCAAAGTAGATCCTCACTTTAAACTAGTTCCTCCACCACTTTCTCCATTCCTCTGTGAAGGATCCAGCTCCCATGTGGGTCCCAAGACCATACATTCTTAAAATACTTCCCCTTGGGTTAAAGATCCTTAAAACCCAGCCACCATTCCTTGAGAAGTCAAAGCCTCTTGTAGGGGCCATATCTAGGTGTGGTGATGAATAATCTTAGCGTCAAGTATCAGTCCAGTCAGTACACAGGTCTGTAGAGACCTCACATACTCCTATCCCAGTTACTTCAAGTCACCTCCAGTTTTTGGAATCATCCCACAGACCCCAAACATCATAGAAAGAGACAATCTCCACCATGCCTTGTCTAAAATTTGAATGCAGAATGTGTGAACGTAACAAAATCTTGTTAATTTGTTTATTTGTCTGGGGGGGGATGGGACAAAAGATATCCATGATGATAGATACATGGCAATAAGTAACTGGAACATACATTCCAAGTCGGATATTGAGGCAGGTGCTCTTCTTGAATTTGCCATTGATGGGATTTTTCTGAAATAGTTTAATTTTCTAAATAGAGTAATTAAAAAGTTCAGCACTGGGAACCAGCAGTTAGCGTAATGGCTATGTCGCTGGA
>NW_006207268.1:304139-346203 GCF_000334495.1 Tupaia belangeri chinensis
TTCTTGAACTCAGCCACTACTCTTTCCCTGAAGAAGAGGGAGAGATAAGGTGTGTTTTGACTGGCATTTACTGTATTCATTACATAGAAATGTCAATGACTTTTGCAATTAATAAAGCATCTACTTCTCAGGCTTTAAAATGCAAACTCCAAATCTGTAGCTATCAGATTTTCTAGGGCCTAAAGCAAATGTCCTAACTGTGCCAATTGAAACAAACAAAGGACCATATATTCTTTTTAAAAATTAAAAAAATATATATACACTCTATTTCTTAACAAGCTCCATGAAGTTCAAGCTACTTGTCTAAGTAATGATACCAGCCATTTAGTAAGTTTCAGAGAACTGAGGGTCCTGGGAAATTTTTTTTATTTTTCCTTTTTTGGAGAGGTTTTCGCTACAGGGCGCGTGCACTCGCCAGAGAGAAAGAGAGAAAGCGAGAAATCACCCCCCAGGGGGGATGGCCACACCACAATCCCCTCTCCTCCATTCTCCTCTCAGGATCTTGGGCACGCACGCACACGCGCCCGGCATGAGTTTAAGCCACCGGGTCCAAGACTTGAACCATGGTCGACTACATGGGAGCCCAGGGACATAGCCATTACGCTAACTGCTGGTCTCATGGGTCCTGGGAATTTAACCATGTCAATGTAGTCTTTTTTACATTATTAACTGAAGAAAAATTAGTGCTCTTTAAAGATTTTTTTAATATTAGGAAACGAAGAAACAGTTTGGAAAGAGCCAAATCAGGCCTGTCATCATTTCCCATCTTGTAAAATTGCCCTTGTTTGATAAGAATGAGCAAGATCATTGTCAGGATAGAGGACTCTGGTGCTGCTTTCCCAAGTGTTCTGCTAAGTTTTCAGTTAACTTTCTCAAAACACCTCTCATAATAAGCAGATACCATTCTTTGGGCCTCCAGAAAGTCAACAAGTAAAACACCTTGAGCATCTCAAAACACTGTTGCCATCTGCTTTTACCCACCTACACCTACTGTAACCCATCCACTTTTGCTTTGAGCAGACCACCTCCTCCTCTTGGAAGCTGTTTTGTTTATGCTTTGTCTTCAGGATCACACCTGTAAAATCATGTTTCATCCCGCTATAGTTCTTCGAAGAAATGCTTCAGGATCTCGATAACACATGTTTAAAATTTCCATTGAAATCTCTGCTCTGTTCGGCAGCTGATCTGGATGCAAAAGTTTTGGCACCCGTTGGGCAGAAAATTTGCTCAACTTAAATTTTTCAGTAAGAATTGTGTAAGCTGAACTAATTAATTAAGATGTCTTGGTGGTGGCTACTGTTTCTGCTGTTAATTGTTGGTCCTCTTCAATTAGGGCATGGGCAAGATTAATTTTTTTCCTCACGAATTGATGTAGATGGTCTGCC
The DNA here is from genome assembly GCF_000334495.1 of Tupaia belangeri chinensis. NCBI lineage: Eukaryota > Metazoa > Chordata > Mammalia > Scandentia > Tupaiidae > Tupaia > Tupaia belangeri. The sequence continues at coordinate 305,525 of NW_006207268.1, forward strand.
ACTGTGGGCATCATCAACATCATCTCGTCCCTTCCTGAAATGAGTTACCATTTGTAAACTGCTGATTTCTTTAGGGCATGGTCCCCATAAACTTTTTGTAAAGCATCAGTGATTTCACCATCCTTCCACCCAAGCTTCACCATGAATTTAATGTTCATTCTTGCTTCAATTTTAACAGAATTCATGTTGTCCTGATAGGGGCTCTTTTCAAATTGATGTCTTATCCTTCTTAGTGCTTCAAAGTAGATCCTCACTTTAAACTAGTTCCTCCACCACTTTCTCCATTCCTCTGTGAAGGATCCAGCTCCCATGTGGGTCCCAAGACCATACATTCTTAAAATACTTCCCCTTGGGTTAAAGATCCTTAAAACCCAGCCACCATTCCTTGAGAAGTCAAAGCCTCTTGTAGGGGCCATATCTAGGTGTGGTGATGAATAATCTTAGCGTCAAGTATCAGTCCAGTCAGTACACAGGTCTGTAGAGACCTCACATACTCCTATCCCAGTTACTTCAAGTCACCTCCAGTTTTTGGAATCATCCCACAGACCCCAAACATCATAGAAAGAGACAATCTCCACCATGCCTTGTCTAAAATTTGAATGCAGAATGTGTGAACGTAACAAAATCTTGTTAATTTGTTTATTTGTCTGGGGGGGGATGGGACAAAAGATATCCATGATGATAGATACATGGCAATAAGTAACTGGAACATACATTCCAAGTCGGATATTGAGGCAGGTGCTCTTCTTGAATTTGCCATTGATGGGATTTTTCTGAAATAGTTTAATTTTCTAAATAGAGTAATTAAAAAGTTCAGCACTGGGAACCAGCAGTTAGCGTAATGGCTATGTCGCTGGACTCCCACGTAGTCAACCGCGGTTCACATCCCGGACCTGGTGGCTTAGAACTCACACTGGGCGCGTGTGCATGCGTGCCCAAGATCCCGAGAGGAGAATGGAGGAGAAGGGATTGCGGCGTGACCATCCCCCCTGGGGCATGATTTCTTGCTCTCTGTCTCTATGTCTCTCTGGCGAGCACACACACCCTATTGTGAGAAACCTCTCCATTAAAAAAATAAATAAATAAATAAATAAAAAAGTTCAGCACTTATAATTATTTCTCTTATTTGACAGTATTTTTGGTATACCTGTAATTTCCTAGGGTTTATGTCTGCAAACTGTGCACATTAGAATCCAATTATATTTACTTTTGTGTTTCCCATATAGATTTTAAGCTTCTTGAGTGAAAAAAGAAATATATCAGACTTCTGTAATTTCTACAACTTCCAATAGCATATAAAGCTTATTATGAATGAAAGTGCTTGATGTGAACTTATTTGACTAATAATTTTTTATTTATAATAGAAGTGCTTATAGTCTCCCATTCTCTGTGTTCATACATACTGCTTATTCAGGTGTGGCTGAAAAGATGTGTATTTTCTAATTAAAAATAAGAACTGCTAGTTATAAGTACTTATAAAAATGATTTTAAAATATGTCACTTTATAAAGATTCTTATGAAGCGTTTCCTATTAAAGATGCTATTTTGGAAAAGAGTATTACAGTCATTTGCATATTTATTTTTATATGCTGGTAATTCACATGATCTGTGTATTGCTTTTACAGTTTAACTGTAAGCCTCCCGCAAAATGAAATTTTATTTTTAAAGTATCTTATCACCACACACCCATATGCAAGCAGTTTGAATGGTATAAAATATAAGATCCACATTTCAATTGCTTTACTGTGCTGCCTGTCACAACTAGAGCTTCCTAAAATTTTCCTTTATTAGAGCAAAATGTGTATGATTCAAATACCATGCTTCAGCTGCCTTCATCATTTGAATGAGATAAGCTCTCAGCAAGATGTATTCAAGAAATATGGTTCAAACTGTGTTATCCTGCTATAAAGCAATCTGCTAAACATTTCTGAAGCAATTTAGACAGCTGTGACTTAGTTACAAACAATGTGGACACTTAATCTATTGACTTGAGATTGGGGCTGCCGAGAACATATTCAGGAGCTTTCTCATGTGTTCACTTGCTACAGAGAAAGAGGCTTCCTATTTCTTATGTGCTAAGAATGGAAAGCTAAGAACTATTTATATTAAAACAAAGACTGGAAATGATCAATCTTAAAAATTCAGTTTTTTATGAAATCTGTAGTATTGAACATGTAATGCCTACTGTAGGTACAAACATATTTTAAGGGCTTTGTTCCATGCCTTCCAAATAATATGCTTTTAGTTTCTTTCTGGGTTATAGTTGTCTTACTATACGTTCTTCATAACTACATTATCATCATGCTTTTCTCACTGTCCTCTCATGATGATAAAGATCTGTATTTGTAGTAATTATTCACCTAAAAATACATGCCATTCTGACATGGTCCATATACCAAAAATAATTCTTTGTCCTGAGTCAGTATATAAAATATGGTGTATTAATCAATTGTACAGTCAATGAATATAATTTGATACTGATCAAACCATGTTCAAATTTGAAGCTCACTATAATATGTTCAACATGTGAATACAGACAAATAGACACAGAGTTTTATGAGATTAAGAAAAAAATGCTTCTTCTTTTTCCTTTTTAGGTCAGTAATTTTGAAAGATATGGTTTAGGCTGCGACTAATATGTCAAAAATCACTATATAGACATCATTTGGGTATAACTTAAAATTGAGTTACATTTGTTTAAAATAACCAGTTAATTAACTGAATTTTCTCATTTTTCAACCTCTTGTTTTGCCATTATGTAAATATAGTAATAGGAAAAATAAAGCAAATAATTTCTTACAGCCTGTTGACTGTTTAACAGATTTTATATTGCTTCAGTTTTTCACGTTCGAACTGTCTTTCTAAAACCATTAACCTTTAAATGCACTTTTTCTCCTTCCACTGATTCATGATGTAGACACACAGTTTTAGTTATGACACTTTCGAATGAATCATTTTTCATTAGCACCTGTTTTACTTGCCCTAGGTGCCATGCCAAAAATTGATCTCAATTTGAGTCTTCTCTATCACTTAAATGCTGAAAGAACTTAAATTCCTTAGCTGTAATGATACATTCATTTCATTTGTTTTTCTTTGAAAGGTAAATGAGCCCAGAAGCTATAGAGATTTTTATGGAAAACAAAGCTTACTCAAAGTGTTAAAGATTTGATTTGTTATATATATGCAGTTCATACAGGACATCCTTTGCCTCAGGCAGTAGTAATGTATGAAAGGTAGGATATTCCTGGGAAAGATTTGAAGTGTGATAGCTGGGATTTTTGGTATATTCATCCCCTCTACACTTGCTGTGATATTGATGTGGTCTCTTTGATGGAGCTTACAGACAAATGGTAGTTATATCTATAAGTGGCAAAATATGTTTTTCAATATACTATCACTTTTTTTCCTTCTGCCCTCTCTTACACCTCCTTCATGGTAAGAAATTATGTGAAATAGATTGATGAAGACATAGAATAAGGGTCATATCCCACAGCTACAGCATCCATTCATTTCAGAGTTTGGATTTTTTTCACAATTTTTATTAATCCAAAATTCTAACGTGTTTTGTACCTCACCTATTCTAACGTTAAAAATCTCTCTCCCCAGTAATCCATATTTTCCCTCTAAATTATAGTCTTAAAATTCTTTCTTTTATCAAACCTATGCTTTTCAAACAAATTTGTTGTTTATTCTCTCTCAACTTTGAAAATAGACTAGCCATCCTATTTTTACATTCTCTCATTGAAAATGAGAGAAATAACTTTCAGATGTATCTGTGTACTAGAATTATTCATTAGATGACTTCTTCAAATCTCTCTCTCCAATAGTTGTAAATTCATTTACACATAATCCACATTCACTTTTCTTAAATATTAAGAGAGTGTGTTGCATCCATTTGTTTCTTTATTTGAATTGTCTTGTGGATTGGCCAAGGTACAGAAAGGGAAATGTGATCAGTCTAGATACAGAAGAGAAAATTCTTCATTTCCATTTCAAGTAGACATAGTTTATAATTTGAGTAGCTTTAGTTCAAATTGCCCCTGCAATTCTCCTATTAGTGTTTTTACCTGTTTCATATTTCTTTTTCTCACTATATATACATTTTTTCTACTGAAACCATAAAAATACAAAAAGGCAAGACTGATGAAACAACAGTAGAGAACTTATACACACATTCAATTTTACCTCTTTCCAGAGAAGCCTATACCAGCTCTAAGTTCAACTGTATGAGAGTGAATTGTAGGTTCCCTTTCTGTCCTACCTGTTTTCCTTAGTCAACATAGAGTAGTCACCCTTTATTGGACGTTTTCCTTTCTCTAGTTTTAGTTACTGGAAATCAGCCATAGTCCAAAAATAGATGAAACCTGAATGGTAAGATAATTTGAGAGAGAGACCATATTCACATAACTTGTGTTATAGTGTATTATTATAACTGTTCTATTGTATTATTAGTTATTGCTGGTGGTCTCTTATTGTGCCTAATGTGTAAGTTGATCTATATCATAGGTATACATGTACAGCAAAAAAAGTATAACATATATAGAATTCAGTACTATCTGTAGTGTTAGGCATTTCTGGGAGGTCTTGAACATACCACACCCCCCCCACCACCATGGATAAGGAGAGACTGTTGTACTTACTGATCCAGCCATCACACATGGCAAAAGATGTATGCATTTGCATGGATCAGACATTTCACATGTCAGAAACAGTATTTTTATAGTAAACATTTATGCCAAGTACTGTTTTAAATGTTTTATATTTGATTCTCTCAACAACTCTATAAAGTAAGTACTACTAGTTATTTACATTTTAAGGGGGAGGAAACTGAGGCACAGCAGGGTTGTGCACTGTCCGACACTTCAAAGCTATTAGAGGGGGGCCAGGGTTCAGCATTGTCTGGCTCCAGAGCCTGTGCTAGTACCCCCTCATACAGTTATGAACTCTGAAGCTCTTTGATTAATGAGTTGAGGCAGAACAAAATAAACAAAATAATATTGTATTCTAGTTGATCCCCAGTTCATTCAAATCTGTAATAGAATATGTTATTTTATATTGAAATCACTCAAAGGAGTTAGGAAATCATAGGACCCTTTTATCTCTCCCTCTCAACTTCAAATCATTTTCATAGCATGTTCTATTGTTAATGTAAAGGACATATAAAAGGCTTATTTTCATATCCCCAGTGTACTACATTTGAAATATACTCTTTATTACTGTGGTATTTTTCCTAATTACTCATTTCTAATTACGTTCGCAAGTCGTTATTAATAATGACATCTTACTTCCTTATTCAGTTAAACATTTGCATAATGTTCTTTATACAATTAAACATTTGCATATGTATTTTGGATTACACAATGTACTAAACTCTAACACTGTGTGAATGGCATATTTTATTTGTCTAACTTAAAACTGTAAAACTAAGATAATTCAGACATGATCTTGAACTTCTTTTAAAAACATGCTGTGATAGATTTGAAGAATGTTATGGAAAGATCACCTATTCTCTCAAATGTTGACTGACAATCTTAATTTTAATGTACCCAATACTATATTTAGTTTATAACAGTGTGACAAAGTTAGGTGCAACTTTCTGTTTTTTGCATATTTTCACTCTATGCATTTAAATGTCTTAACTGGGGGCTGGCAGGTGGTTGGGGGTACTGGATTCCCACATGGCCAACTACGGTTCTAGTCCTGGACCAGGCTGCTTGCTCTCTCACTTTCCCTTTCTCTCCCTCTGTCTCTCTCTAGTCAAATTAAAAAATAATAACAAATGAAAATAAATTAATTAATAATTCTTTTTTTAAAAAAAGTCTTAACAAATTCAGGCCAAGTACCACTGGGTGTGTTGTATCTGAGACAACAGGCAGTAAATGATCACCAGTGCAAGGCAATAATTGTGTACGTTTGGTCTACATATTTAAGATGAATATTTATGAACAGAGAAAAGATAACATTCATCAACCTTTGAACCTCAGTACTTCCCTCAGTGATCTCACTACTTTTCCAGCTTCTAATTCTCGAATCTAGAATTCTAGCCTTGACTTCTCATGACTGTCAGCCTCACATCTTGTACTAGTGTTGAATATTCTGAATATTTCCTCTTGACCATTTCACCTTCACCTGAAACTCAAATTATTGAGAGCTGTACACATTATCTTTCTCCTTAAGCCAGTCTCCTCTACAGAATTTGTTTCTATGAAAGTTTCTTCATTCCTCTAGTTATCAGGCCCCAAGTAATTGGTTTTTTACTCCTCTCTCTGTATTCGCTTTCCTTCTCATCTATTGTTAATTGCCAAATTTTCTCTGTGTATTACTTTATTAATATATCTTATACCATCCCTTATTTATCTACCTCCACTTCTCTAGTTAATGCCCCCATTTATCTCATAATATCTTGCACTTATTTCTCCCTATCATTTAGGGTGTTTAGGTGAACTATTCTTTATCAAAATAGGTTGCATCATTTTCTACTGTTGTGATCTGCTTATTGTCAATAACACTGACATCAGAGTCTTCTCTGGGTTCTCTCCTGCTTTTTTGTCTTAGCAGGTACCCCCCTTCCCCCCCCCCCCCCACCATCCCCCCCCCCCCCCCCCAATCATCAGGACTAGCAGCTACACTGGAGAGTCTCTATATCTTCTGTTTCTCTATTCATTGCAAATCTTGTAGCAGAGTCTTTCTCTCTGGTAATATGATTCCTGATCTGTAATGTCTCTTAGTCTTCGGTCCCCTTTGTTTACAACTTGCTTTTTCTGAATTACTAGAGAAGTGAGCCATGGTTTCAGGAATAGGTTCTTCGCTCTTCCCACCCACAATTTTCCTTCCCCGAAACCTAACCTCAGTCTTTTCTTCCTGATCTTAATGTGGGGCATCCTTTCCCAAGACACTACTGACATACTGAATTTCTCATTTGGCATTTAAGATGAATAGTGAAATGACTTGCATGTGGGGGAAGATAATTGCTCTTGACTCCTTTTCCCATTCAAAGCTTTACCATAATGTCTGTCATTTTACACAGTGACACATTTTACACAGTGACACTTTCCCCATCTGCTGGAACCACACAGATAGGATGAAGTTCAAATGTGTAACAGTCATGAACATACTTAAGTAGGCTTCAAATTATGTGGATTAGTCTGTAATTACACCTTCTTTCCTCTCACCCTATAAAATGTGAAAGAATACAAGAGAGAATGAATGATATTATCATTGGGGTGATCTTATTTTTTCTTTTAAAAAGAAAGAGTGCTATTAGTAAACTTTAGAAACACATCTATTTCTAGTAAGAAATTAGTTGGGTTATCCTTCATATCCTTCTCAACAGGTAGATAAACCACTGCCCCATATTTGTAAAGCTGAGAACATTGCCATTGATGAGTCTAGCATTTGTTTTGTTTTGTTTTGTTTTCAAAAGCTTAACAGAAAGAGAGAGCAACACCTTGAGTTCACAGAGATGCATTTAGAGTTTCCTCTCCCTATTTATTAGACACCATACTTTTTTTTTAGACAGGTTTTTGCTATAGAGTGCGTGTGCTCACCAGAGAGACAGAGGGACAGAAAGCAAGAAACCATCCCCTCCCAGGAGGGATGGCCACGCCCCAATCCCCTCTCCTCCATTTTCCTCTTGGGACTTTGGGCACTCACACACACGTGAGTTTTAAGCCACCCAGTTCAGGACTTGAACCATGGTCAGCTACGTGGGAGTCCAGCGATGTAACCATTACACCCTCTGCTGGTCCCCAGACACCATAGTCTTAAAGCCTCCATAGGTTAAGTGGGTTATGGCTGAAGTTCATGTCATAAGAACAACATTGTGAGTTTGAGGATAAATAGTAACTGACACTGAACTCAGTATCTGGGGACTACAGAACATAATAGAGCCCTACTATGTTTTGAATGTTTGTCTACCTCACCCCTGCCCAAAACTGTAGGTTCAAATACTAAGCTGCAAGTTGATGGTATTAGGAGGCAGGGCCTTTGGGAGGGTAATTAGGTCATGAATGGTATTAGTGTCCTTCTAAGAATCCCAAAAGAGACTGCTCACATCTACTATGTGAGAACACAGCAAGAAGAGACCATTTATGAAAGAAAAATTGTCCCTCACCAGATACTAAATCTTCTGGTATCTGATGTTGGACTTCCTAGCCTCCAGAACTGTAAGAAATACATTTCTTTTGTCTATAAGCCACCCTTATAGTATTTTATTATGGCAGCTCAAACAGACTATGGCATGCCTCATCCAAAAAAAAATGCAGTTGCTGCATAAGAATGGGAATCATATGCCAAAGATGGCAAAGAAGAAAGACAGAACCTGGATCCTTGATGATCATGAAGCCACCATGCCAACCCAGGACTGCCTACAAAGCTGAGAAGTCCAAGAAGTAATCACTTCTTGCCAAATCCCTGCCAATAGTGTTTTCCATTTCTCAGCAAGGTCATGTTCACCTCTCCACATCGTGGCATATTAGCATTCATCTTTATTGGGTAGGCTCTCGATACATGGTGGGGGAATTGCCACCTTTGGCACTTAACATAAATAATGAAATCACCTGAATGTTTCAGTCTCCAGACTTGGAGTTTGTGATCCAAAAGTAATACAGTGGTATTCCTCCTTTATAACTCCAGCAGAAAACTTCTGAGGAGCCCTTTGGTGAGCCCAAGACAGTTACATACCCATCGTGAACCAAGATGATTGGCCCTTTCAGACAAATGAGTGGAGGAAGAAGTGCCTGAAGGAACTAGGAAGAGGCAGGAAAACACTATTTCTCATCATTCATTACATCTCTTTTATTGTAATTGTCTCATTAGTTTTCTGCCTCCTCTGATGTTTTGTAAGGGCCTTTAGGGCAAAAACTGTGCCTTACGACCTTTGTATTCATACAGTCAAGATTAGCACCTAACTTATAGTAGACCTTCAGCTAGCATGAACTGAAGAAGAAATGAAGGAACAAATTTAGGCAAAGAATTTTAACAAGAGTGGGTTAGGAACTCATGACAAAACTCTGAACAATAGGTATAAAGTACTAGCATTAAGTAGCTGTATTAGGACTACTAAGCTAGTGTTTGGGAGCTGAGCCAGTAAAACAGTTTTGGTAGAAGCAGGAACTTACTGCAATATGCCAGTTCAGCCTGAACAAATATGTACAATAATTGCCATATACTCTTGTGCATATCGGCCAGCAAATATATTTCGACAGGAAATTCCTGAAAAGGCTCTTATAATTTGTTGTTTACTCTTGTTAAAATTTCTCAAAATTAAAAAAAATATATCAAAATTTGGGGCTGGCAGGTGGCATGGTGGTTAAGAGTGTTGGACTCCCATATGACCAACTGTGGTTGGAGTCCCAGACTTGGCAGTTTGCTTTCTCATTTTTTTCTCTCTCTCTCTCGTTCTTTTACACTCTCTCTCTTTGTCCTCTCTGGTCAAATTAAAATAAATAAATAAAGTTAAATTAAATCGTTTTTTAAAACTCTAAGAATTTATATTTGAAAATGCAGTTTAAGATATATTTATAGATCACTATCAGAAATCTGACTGACACAAATAATGGATAATTTTAGATTCAGAATGGTTGAGGACTTATAAAATCATTTATAAACAAATCTCTGTTTTATCAACCCTTTCTCAAATCATAAGCTTGGACAGAACAACAAAATTTTAAAAGAGAATTGTGCCAGGAAGAGATAAAAATGAAAACTAACATGAATGTGGTTCAGAATTGACTCTCATGAGATATCATGGGAGGGAGACTTATAAGAATTGCAGTATTCAAGTGTGAATGTGTACACAGGGACAAGAACCATTTAGAACAGAATTAGCCATGGGATTTTCTTTTAAGAAAAAAAGCCCAACAGGAACAATCGGTGTTAGCTTTAGGAAGAAATCATTTGTTAAAAGACATAAGCAGAATAAAATATAGTGCTGTGAGAAGGATAGAGGTAAAACAAGAGAAAGATTTGCAAAGAGAGAGTTTTATGCTCAGGTTCTGAGTATTATTTCTTCTATAACATACAGACTGTCCTTCAAGTTAAGATGTGCTGAGCTTGGGTCAGCAGGTGGCATAGAGGTTTAGGTGACTGGATCCCACATGGCTGACAATGCAGTTTGAATTCCAGAATCAGTGGCTTGAAAACACTGGGCATGTGTGCATGTGTATCCAAAATCTGGAGAGGATAATGGAGGAGAAGGTATTGCAATGTGGCTATCCCCTCACGAGGGGTGATTTCTCATTTTCTCTCTCTGTCTCTTGCTCTGTGTCTGTTTGAACACACAAACTTATTCCAAAACTGAGAGGAAAAAAAAAAAAAAAGGGAGAGGGAAAAAGAAAAAGGAAAAAAATTGATGCACTGAGCTTAATTATGTACTGGATGTTATCCAAATCATATATGGTGTTAAAGAAGGCAAAAATATCACATTGTATAATTCTTAGCACAGCCCACATGAGCACCCAATAGATGTTCACTGAATGAAAAATCTCTCAACTCTATAGTGCTTCACAACATTCAGAATAATTTTGCACACGTGATTGTGTGTAATCCTGTCATAGTCCTTTGTAGTATTTATAATACATTTTTCAGATAAGAAAATAGATTCAAGAGAGGAAAATGACTTCCCAAGTCACAAAGATTTTGAATCCAAATCTTTCTTTCGGTTTAGTTTTGTCCAGTGGCAATGTCTCCTTTGAACTAATAAGGTACATGAGAGCGCTTCCTAAAGTTCATAGAACATGAATATTCTGAAAAAAAAAAAACCTGTGGATTTCAAAGAGTTTTGGCATTCAAACTTGTACTTTAATCCCATGTTTTCATGAACGTCTTGGAGTAACCTCATGTTTTAAATCACTACACACTTGGAGTCATACAGATGTATAGAGAATATTTGTTGGCTTGTCAGTTCAGCACCACAGTTTCAGTGGATTAAGGGCTGACATTTGCACTGTTCTGTGGCTCTGGTCACAGAGGAAGGAGAGTGATCCATGTGTAGCCAATAATAGTACCTTGACTACAGTGTTTGCCTAAGGTGGGAATATGATCTAAGCGATGCCAAACTGAGTCCTTCTCTAGAATTTTCCGACTTACAAGTATGAAAGGTGATGGTTCTTTGAATTCAGAGAGACATAAGGAGGTAGGGGTTGGTCTGCTTATGGCTAGGGAGAAAGATTTGTCTATAGTTGGAGAAAAATGAAGCAAGTGGACTATACAATGGAATGATGTAGAATCCCTAGAGTGATCCTGCCTAATGGGTCAGTTCCATCCTGTATTTATTGAACTATGTGAAATTGCCATGTTTCCAGGTCATAATGGCAAACTTTCATTTTCATTTGGCTCAACCACATGTCAGTCTTATCCAGAATCTTAAGAGATTTTTCTGTATGACTCAAAGCAGATAAATTTATTTGTTATAAACTTTTCAGGAAAAATAATATTAGATTTTGATGAAAATCATGAACTTTAAAACCAAAAGACAATCTGATATAAATGAAACACATGATCATTTTGAAGGTAGAATTCATACATGCAAAATTCTGTCTCCTCTTTTCTTCTTCCTTCTTATTAGCTCTTCCAAAAGAACTTCATTAACTTTGATATGTATAATAAACACTTGAGAGTTGCTTTTTAAACATGCAGGTTCTCAGGCCAATCTGAACGGGGTTGCATATTCTTCTTCTTCCTTTTTTTTGTTTTTTTTGAGAGGTTTTTGCTATAGGGCGTGTGCACTCGCCAGAGAGACTGTGAGAGACAGAGAGACAGAAAGCAAGAAATCACCCCCCCAGGGGAGATGGCCACACCACAATCCCTTCTCCTCCATTCTCCTCTCGGGATCTTGGGGACACACACACATGTGCCCGGCGTGAGTTTAAACCACCGGGTCCAGGATTTGAACTGTTGTTGACTACATGGGTGTTCCGCGACATAGCCATCACACTAACTGCTGTTCCCCACATTCTTCTAATCTTAGTTCATTGAGATGGTGGGGAAGCTACTTGCTACATAGCTAAACTGCCAAAATGCCTATCTCGGCCAGCCAATGTGGCATATGGGAGACACAATGTTCTGAGATGCTGAAGCCACTGAGAAGGTCCTGGGTTTATGTCCTAGACTTGGATGGTTGCTGAGTATAAATATACCCTTTGTCCTTTTTCTACTAGACACTGTCACATAAATGTTACTAATCTTTCCCACTCACTCACCACTTAGCCTACAAAACCCTATTGTTTCCATGGGGGGATAGGGAGAAGTGAGGCAAATTATTTAGTTTCTTAGCTGAGATAACTTAGCCATCCGCATCTTTAAAGATAGCCCAAGATCACTTAAGTTGTCAGTAGTCTTAGAATCCAGAAGTATATTTAAAAATTAATAAATTACATTTTCAGAACAGAACATTTGATAACCTCCTGTGTCAGTCCCTTTTAATGATTAATAACCTGGTATCTGAAAGCATTGCTATTGATGGTATGATTTCACATTACAGGTTCAGCCCATTTCATCTTATTTTGTCATCAGTGTACATGGTCACTGTTGGTCATGGTCCTTCTATCCATCAACAGTTCTTCTATCCTTTCTGTAATCCCATCTTCTAATTTTAGAAAAAAAAATTGATATGCATCTTTACAGCTCTCATGTCATTTAGGCTTTAAGATCACATTTTTATTAAACTGATGGCTGTCAGAATTAGAGGTTGCCATGGTAGGCGGTTTCACTATCACTGAACACACAAGGAAGCTCGCCTGTTGGTTCTTGACCCCAGATTCAATTTCAGAGGTCAGAAAAAAAGTGCAGAACCTCATTGCTTACTTGTGGTCAGCTGATGATTTATTTTGACATTATGTCTTTTATCCACACCCTTTTGTATAGCCACAGTTCCTTTTCTTGTTGATAATTTGGTTTATTGTTGTTTTGAGTCCTAGCTGCCAGGGACTCAATACTGTCTCCTTTGTTTCTAACACTTCTGTAATTGTGTCCAGTCATTTTGAATCCAGATGTACCCTTAATGTTAATGGTTACCTGTGCCCAGAAATATTTAGGAGATATTTAGGAGCATCACTTCTATCTTCTTATCCTGGTCCTCACAGGGATTATCGAACACTAGGTCCATGATAGCTTACTTATATACAAACAAATTACAGCAAACAAAAAAACTAAAGGAGGGAGGAAATTTCACCTGTGTAGCAATAACTGCAGGAAATACCTGGAGATGACCTCTTTTTTTTTTACTTTTATCTACATTTATTTTATGCTGACTTTATTCCCATACAATAAGTTTTTGTATCTTCAGTTTCTTCTGGGGTATCTTTTTCTTCTGTACGACTTCCTCTTCTGGTTTAGGAACAATTTGCTCCTTTTCAGTGAGGCTCATCTCAATGTGGAAGGGGGAGCTCATGTATGGGTTAATCCGTCCATGAGCTCTGTACATGTGACGACTCATCTTGGGTGCCTTGTTCACCTGAATGTGGTCAATGACCAGAGAATCTACAGCCAGCTCCTTAAATTCAGCATTACTCTCTGCAATTTTAAGCATGTGCAGCAAAAATTCAGCACTCTTTCTGGGCCACTGACCTTGTGTCCAGCACCACTGTTTAGCCTGAGCACATCTACCAACTCCACCTTTGTAACGACAGAGTGGCACACATTGCTTCTGTAAAGTGATATCCTTCAGATACTTGGTGGCTTTATGCATACCCTTGGTGGCCTGGACAGTTTTATGAGTGTTCTTAAAGTGAACACGAAGATTTAAACCTGTTGATTTGCATGACTTTTTGGGGTTCTCTGGGTCAAATGAATAGTGAACCATTTTTATAGATCACCTCAGGCCATTTATGAGAAGCGCCCTGGACACAATCTTAAGAAATGTAAAACACATATAAAACCCCTGAGCTGAAAAACAGCAACAAAATTCAGGTTAGCCCTGTAGCCTGGTGGTTAAGGGAGTGAGATCCCACATGGATGACCATGGTTCAAATTCTGGTTCCCATGGCTTGAAAAACATGTTGGATGCTTATGCATGTGTGACCTAAATCCCAACAGGATGGAGATATAGAGGAGAAGGGATTGTTGTGTGACCACATGTTCTCCCTCTCTCACTTTATGTCTTTCTCAAAAGCATACACGTGTGCATACACACTTATATACACATATACATATACATATATATATATATATACACACCTTTTTAAAATTATAGTGATGGTTGTGTGTCTTGTACTTCACATGTTTTGTCTCCTTTGATATTTACAACAACCTTATTAGGTGGTCATTATTGCCATTTTATATTGAGATTAAGTTCAGAGATGTTAAGTAATGTGCCCTTTGCAAGCAATGATAAGGGAATGAGAACTTAGAGGGTCATGCATTTTATTCATTTTATGAGAGTAAATTAAGATCTAAAAGGATTACTTGAATTTGCCATGGTGACATAATAGGCAACATTAAGATTTAAGCATAATCTTTTTCATCGTCAGCTTGGTTTTTGTTCGTTTGCTTGTTTTTGTATTTTAAAATTTTATTTAGTTTTTAGGGTTTTTTTTGGTAGCAATAGAAGACATAAATGATTGAACATTTTTTGATATTATAGAATTAGTATTAATTCCAAAAAGTGTGATGGGTGACATTAAAGTTTTGCTTTTTTTTTTTTTTTTGGAGAGATTTTTCACTATAGGGCACGTGCACTCGCCAGACAGACAGAGAGAGACAGAGAGACAGAAAGCGAGAAATCACTCCCCAGGGAGGATAGTCATGCCGCAATCCCTTCTCCTCCATTCTCCTCTCGGGATCTTGGGCACACACGCACACGCGCCCGGCGTGAGTTTTAAGCCACCGGGTCCGGGATGCGAACCGCGGTTGACTATGTGGGAGTTCAGCAACATAGCCATTACGCTAACTGCTGGTTCCCTAAAGTTTTGCTTTTTTTGAAATTTTGTCAAAGGGCAAAAATTTCATCAAAGAGAGAGAAGCAAAGGGAGGAAGCACCCTCTCCCTGGGGGATGGTCATGCTGCAGTCGCTCTTCTTCCATTTCTTCCTCCTTTCTGGATCTTGAACACACTTTCACACACACTGGCATGTTGAACTGTGAAATCAGCCATGTGAGATCCAGCCACCTTAACCACTATGCTACCAGCTGGCCCAATTATTTTGAATTTTTAAAAGAATTTTTTTCTTGGGAACCAGCAGTTAGCGTAATGGCTATGTCGCTGGACTCCCATGTAGTCGACCGCGGTTCGTGTCCCGGACCCGGTGGCTTAAAACTCACGCCGGGCGCGTGTGCGTGCGTGCCCAAGATCCCGAGAGGAGAATGGAGGAGAAGGGATTGCGGTGTGACCATCCCCCCTGGGGGGTGATTTCTCGCTTTCTGTCTCTATGTCTCTCTCCGTATGTCTGGCGAGCGCACGCGCCCTACAGTGAAAATCTCTCTCAAAAAAAAATTTTTTTTTCTTTTACATATGTATTCTAGAATACTTGTGAATGAACAATGTGAATCTGTTTAAAAATTTCCTGGAGGGGAACCAGTAGTTAGCGTAATGGCTATGTTGCTAAACTCCGATGTAGTCAACTGCGGTTCATGTCTTGGACCTGGTGGCTTAAAACTCATGCCGGGAGCGTGTGCGTGCGGGCCCAAGATCCCGAGAGGAGAATGAAGGAGAAGGGATTGCAGCGTGGCCATCCCACCTGGGGGGTGATTTCTCGCTTTCTGTCTCTCTGTCTCTCTCTGTCTTTTTGGTGAGCACACGCACCCTGTGGCAAAAACCTCTCAAAAAAAAAAAATTTAAAAATTACCTGGAGGTAAAGGGGATTGAATGTGATTTGAAGGAATAGATAAGATTAGCATGAGTTAGTAAAATTTGAAACTGATAATATCTGATTCTAAGTCTTCTTGATTCTAAAGCCCATGCTCTCTTAAATATGGGATCCCCCTCCCCCCCATAGACCATTAGTTACAATGCTGTATTTCAGGTCTTCTCTAAATGGAGTGTGACTTTTGAAAACCTCCCATTATGATGCACTTTTCCTGTCTTTTGCATGTAAGTGTGTGTTTTCACTTTGGATAGTACTGTGTCGTAGCTCAGGCCACTCACACTATTCACTGACATGCTCCAGATTTGTGCTGTTTTCCTTTACTTTGCAGGTGTAGGGACTTATACCCCTACCTGAAGAATGAATTGCTGCTGAAGCTGTGTGACTTAGTTTGTTGAGACTGAAAGTGATTACAAATTTCAAATTTGATTTGAAAACTGGCCACTTGTGACAGTGTTCCACTACCATAGGCCGCCTGCTGCCATCGCCGCTACAAAAATATCCTCTACTGAACTTTCTACGTGTTCTGAAGTCAGCATTGGAAACTATACTCACCTACCAGTGAATTTATCCTGAAATTACCAAAGCTTAAGTTTCAAGGTTCACCACTTATGTGGTGACCCCAGCAATATGGTTAAAGAGTATTATAGCTTCAACTACCATATGATTCAGCAGTCCCACTCCTTGGTATCTACCCAAAAGACAAAAGAATGCTTGGTTGGAAAGGTGCTTGCCCATCTATGTTTATTGCAACATTATTCACAATTGCTAAGACATGGAACCAACTCAAATGTCCACAAACAGAGAAATGGATTGAAAAAGTGTGGCACATATACTCTATGGAATACTACTCAGCCGAAAAAAAAAAAAAAAAAGAAGACCCTGGCTTTTGACACAAAGTGGATGAATATGGAAGATTTACTGCTCAGTGAAGCAAGCCAGGTTATGAAGAAGAGACATTGTGTGTCTCCACTTAATATATACCAACTGTCTGCACTCTGTGGTCTGAAATGAGTGAATAGAAGATATAGAAACATAGAAAATAGTTATAGATGCCAGATACAGTGTGGGAAGAGGGTGGGAGAAGGAGGAGAGTCTGAGGAAGGACATTAAGGAGAAAAATAGAGAGGCAAGACATTTATGGGACAAAGAAATGGGTTATTATCTGTTGATGAGAATGTGTGTAGTATTCCCAACTAGACTAGTAAGAAATGTATTCATGTTGGAACATTCCCTTTACAAGCTAAGTAACACATGTAATTAAATGTATAAAAGAAAATAAAAAAATAAAAACAGAGAGTATAGTTCTTTCCTATAAACTTGAATTGTCCCAAAATCTTAGAGCTCAATTATAATAAAACTTGATATTTTCCAAGTTTGGTAATCTTATAAGGAAAATATTATAGATTATGTCATAAAATTAATGAGTTAAATACATGGAGTCTTCAAAAAGTTCGTGGCAAATGCATGCTATGAAAAAAATTAAGCATGGATTTCAATTTTTAAAAATAATTTACCTGAAAGCTCAAGTTTTCCCATGAGAGAGAAAGAGAGAGAGCCACCCTTCTGGGAAAGTCACACTGCAGTCCCTTCTCTGTTTCTTCTTTGGGGATTTTTGGGCACACATGCACACATACTAGGCTTGTTTTTCAAGTTGCTGGGTCTGTCTGAGACATGAACCGTGCAGTCAGCCATGTGAGATCTAACTTCCTTAACTATCACTCCACTGGCTGGCCCTCACATTTTTTTTTTTTTTGCACCAAAATAATCTCATACCAACTTGTTATTTCATGTTTGAACAGGATCTAGTATGAGGCACCAAAAAGGATAAGAGATCAATTAGAAAAGAGCCCCTATCAGAGCACCATTTTTTCTGCCAGAATTGAAGCGAGTGAAACCACCAAACTTATGGTGAAGATTTGTAGAAGAATGGTGAAATCATTAATGCTTCACAAAAAGTTGATAAGAACAGTGACCCAAAGAAATTGGCATTTTAAAAATGCATAACTAATTTTAAGAAGAGGACAAGTCAAGGTTGAAAATAATGCCTACAGTGGCAGACCATCCACATCAACTGAAAGGAAAAAAAATTATATCTATCCTAATTGAAAAGTATCTATAATTAATGGTAGAAACAAGAACAACACCATAGACATCTCAGTTGGTTCAGCTTATAAAATTCTGACTAAAATAGTTCAAAGCTGAGCAAACTTTTTGTTAGGTAGATACCAAAACTTGTGCTAATGTCAGCTGCAGAGCTTTTAATGGAAATTTAAACAAAGCACAATTAAAGCAAGGGCTACTAAGAGGAGGAATTGGTCCTGTCCTAGCAAAAGTAGACTGGTAAAGAGCAAAATCAGCTGATTTTGGGGATGCTCAGGGCATTTTGTTTAACTTTCTGGAGGGCTGAAGAAAAATAACATCTGCTTATTGTGGTAGTGTTTTGAGAAAGTTAGCCAAATGTTAGCAGGAAAACACCTAGAAAGTTGAACGGAGAGTTCACCATGACAGTGCTACTCAGTTCTCTCATCCAACAAGGACAATTTCAATTTTGTGAGAGTTTTGTTGGATACTCAGTAGGCGCCCACCTTACAATCCTGATTTGGCTCCTTCTGACTTCTTTTTGTTTCCTAATCTTTTTTCTTTTTTCTTTCTTTCTTTCTTTTTTTTTTTTTTTTTTTTTTTTTTTAGAGAGAGAGCTTTTTGCTATTGGGTGCGTTCTTTTGCTAGAGAGGCAGAGAGACAGTGAGACAGAAAGTGAGAAATCACCCCTTCACCCCTGGGGGGGTGGCCACGTTGCAATCCCTTCTCTGTTCTCCTCTCGGGATCTTGGGCACACACGCTCAAGCACCCAGTATAAGTTTTAAGCCTCTGGGTCTGGGACTCAAACCATGGTTGACTATGTGAGAGTTCAGTGACATAACCATTCCATCATCTGCTGGGCCCTGTTTCCTAATCTTAAAAAAAAAGTCTAAAGAGCACCCATTTTTTTTCTTTAATAATGTGAAAAGGACCGCATTGACATGGTTAAGTTCCTCAGTTCTTCAGGGATGGACTAAATGGCTGGTGTCATCATCTACAAAAGCATCTTGAACTTGATTGTGCTTATGTTGAGAAATAAAGCTTATTTTGAAATTTTTATCCTTTATTTCTATTTTTTTCAACAAAGTTTTAAAAATCTCTTTATAATATGCTACTTTTCAGGATTTGGGGATATTTTCATTCTCTGTCAGTTTTTCAGAATTTATAATTTAATGTTATTTCTTTTTTCATCCTGTATGAATATTTATTTTTTAAGAATGATTTTATTTTACTTTATTTAGCCATTTATTTATTTATTTTAATTTGACCAGAGAGTGATTTTGTGTGTGTGTGTGTGTGTGTGTGTGTGTGAGAGAGAGAGAGAGAGAGAGAAAGAGAGAGAGAGAGAGAAAAAGCAAGCTGCCAGGTCTGGGGCTTGAACCATGGTCAGTCATGTGGGAGTCCAGCACCCTTAGCCAGACAACACCTGCTGACCTCAAAGATGCCTTTTTCTTTTTTTGAAGAGGATTTTGCTATAGGGCACATGCGCTCGCCAGGCAGACAGAGAGAGACAGAGAGATAGAAAGCGAGAAATCACCCCCCAGGGAGATGGCCACGCCACAGTCCCTTCTCTTCCATTCTCCTCGGGATCCTGGGCACGCATGCACACGCGCCTGGCGTGAGTTTAAGCCACCGGGTCCAGGGCTCGAACTGCGGTCCACTACATGGGAGTTCAGCAACATAGCCATTATGTGAACCGCTGGTCCCCCCCAAAGATTCATTTTTGAACCTAATTATTCGTTTTTATAATTTTATATTATTTTTCATAAACCGTGTTTTAGGCATCATAAACTTGAATCCATCCTCATACTTACTCTACTCTCTTGGCACCATTTGTACACTGAACTATTTTTATAGAGTTTATAGAGCTTTCAAAAGGGTTTCTAGTTCTTTTCCTGTCTTGGGAAGAAGGGGTACTTGCCAAAAAAAGTTAGCTTAAAATGTTGATCCAAGTAGAGGCCAGACAGGAGTTCACCAGTGTTCTCTTGCTTCCAGTTGTCTCATGAGCAGGAGACTGTATTGTCACAGCTTTTATCACCTTATCTAAGACCTGTGTTCCGATCTAAGCTACATTGCTGACTGTAAGAACTGGCTCCGCAGTGTGCTGTGCCCAGCCACAGTCCAGTAACTCTAATTCTGCTAGAGTGGTGTACATGCCTGGTCATCTTTAGCCTCTTTAAGCCATCCCCTAATGGAAGCCATCTGCAGGTACTCTTCAGACTCCAGCCTCCTATTAGTAGAATGCCTGGCTGGTGGCAGACTCATGACCAAGTGGTTACAGGAGAAGGATCCCACATGGCCAGCTGTGGTCATGATCCTGACTCCAAGGGCTTGAAAACATGCCAGACACATATGCATGTGTGTCCAAAATCCCAACAGGAACAGAAACATGGAGGAGAAGGGATTGCAGAGTGACCATGCCCTAGTAAGGGGTGCTTTCTCCCTCTTCTTTCTCTTTTTTTCTGCTTCTGTGTCTCTCTGGCAAGCACATATGACCTCTGACAATTTAAAATAAATAAATAAACCTGGCTAGTATGTCAGTTCCTAGTACCAGATACCCAAATGACTCTCCTAAAACTTGGAATCTGACACGTCCTACTAGAACACAGATGCATTCACACATAAACTTCACACAGTCTCTGAGCTACTTTCTAACTCTTGCTAGACTGTTCTCAATGCCAAGTGAGCTTTGGATGTAGTAACTATATTTTCTAAACTACAAATTAAGAAAAGCGGAAGAAAATTTTTGAATGTCCCTATGGGGGTTATAGAAATATGTACTTAAATCTGAAGAGTCCTGAAAAATATGTAATTAAAGAGCAGTTAGTTGGTGTTTTATATGACTCCAGGCTGAGTTCATTTGATTTATTCAGCTACCCTTTATACTCCATCTCTTCTCTTGCTATCAGACTAGCTCTGGTCATTTCTTCTCCATCCCCCCTTTTGGGGTGGAAAGAAAAGGAAGAAAAGAACAGAGACAGACCCGGAGGCTTAAAACTCATGCAAGGCACATGTATGTGCACTCTCAAAATCCCAAGAGGAGAACAGAGAAGGGATTGCAGCATGGCCATCCCCCCGGGGTGATTTCTCACTTTCTGTCTGTCTCTCTGATGAGCATAGGCACCTATAGCAAAATCTCTATTTTTTTTTAAAAAAAGGAAAATAATTGATGCTCAATAAATTGTCATTCTTTTTTAGATTTATTATTGTCATTCTCTCTCATTTGTTATTTCAATCTGCTAAGGAATTGGGAACCAGATAATCAAACTTTTTTTAACTCAACATAAGATAAAAGTAAATGATCCCTGAATGCCTAACCAAAAAGCCTATTAGCAAAGCAGTTGAGCATTAGTGCAGCTGTCCCACTGAGGCAGAAAAATCTCTAATGAGATATCCTTCTGTTAAAAAGGGCTGCTGATTTGACCTGCTTCCTCTAATGAAAGAATCCTGATTTAGATTAACCTTCTAGATAGAGAATTTTAGTGTCATAAAGGTATTGGTAAATTCAAGTCTTTATAATAACAAAAGAAAGATGACAATGGCTCAGCCTGAAATATAAGCGTAAAACTTAAAATTAGCTTTACTAAACATAATGATGGGCTGGCCCAGAAGCCCAGTGGTTAAGGGAGCCAGAACCCACTTGGCTGACTGCTGTTTGAATCTTGGCCTGGAAACTTGAAAAATGTGTTGGATGTATGCATATGTGTCCCTCCTGGCAGGATGGACAACCAGGGGAGAAGGGATTGCAGTGTGACCGTGCCCCACTGGGGATGCTTTTTCCTCTCCCTTTGTCTGTCTGTCTCTCTGATGAGCACACCTGCTCTTTGCAATAAAATACACACACATAGTGGTACTCAAAACAATTTGAAATAATGTTCTGATATTGATCTCTAATGTTCTATGTCCTGTAACACACTTAGTAACACACTTAGTCTGTTGTGGATAAAGAAAATGTCTCTGACCTCACTGAGTTTAAATCCTCTTCTGTCATCATCTTGATTTTCACAAGCTCCAACAATTCTGTTTTATCCATTCCAGCTGTCCTTTTTCTTGTTCATATCAGACTCATGTAATGCTGAAAGTTATAGGCCTGATTGGCCTCAAACTAATTCTTAGGCAGTATATTCTGCCTCTGAAGTGGAAGTGAGTTGAGATTATGAAACTCACACAGCAGCAGTCTCTCAATAAATAATTTAATTGAATGAATAATTGGTTTGGTTTTCAGTAGGAGGAGAATAATACACATGGTCTAGGAAAACTCCCCCCCTCCCCAAATTGCACAGGAATCACTGTCCCTAAACTGTTGTGTTTCTTATACTACACTACGAACCATCATCCTGACTCCCTCAACCAGGACTTGTATTATATGAGGCATACACAAAACCATATAGCCAAGAGGCCATATATATACAAACTGTGTGAAACGTACTCCAGTAAGCCACAAGTCTTTTTTATATGGTTTGATTGGATGGGGAATATTGTCATCTGAAAAGTCATGACACATTTTTTAATAGAAAATCATAGAAAAAATACATGACTTTTCCAGTGATCCAATTGGTTGGTCTTAGGAGATCAGCTGGTATAGTTGTTAAACGTTAAAATCTATTTAAGTTGAATTTCTTATTTTGCTTGAAATTATGAACTTTTGTCTATGCCCAATCTTTTTTAGGTTACTTTTATTTCCCCAAAGTTTTAAGTTTATAAGCATCAAATGTACTAACACTAATGTTTTTATTCCATTTTCCATATTATATGTTTCCAAATATCTACTAAAGGAAAAGAAACAGGAGAAGTTAAGACATAACTGACCTAAAATCAGGATAAATAAAAGACAAACCTTAAGGTTTGCCATGAGTGAAAAAATTTTAAATTTAGTTGCTCCATCTAGTGGTAAACCGTTATATCATTTTTAGTGAAATGAGTGTAGTTTTTCATGTTGAAGATTTTACTCAAATTTTGTTCTGGCAAGTATAAAAACATATTTAATAGATTTACTAATTTATTGTATCACTTAAATTAACAGAAAATTACTCCACATAAAAAGAAAAAAATCACTACTTAATGAATCTAAATAGACTTAAGGATATACCTATAACCCACTCATATTTCAAGCAATTATTTTTTTTCAGTCAACCTGGGAATGAGCATCAACATTCTTATCTATATTTATAACTACTCTATACCTATATATTATCTTGAAAATATAGGCCTACCTTGAATTAGTAGGAGAGAAATACTGATGGCTAGATCAGCCCTTCTGTAGTTAAAAGCATGATGTGTTTTTGTTGTTGTTGTTGTTTTTGTCTTGAGTCAATAATGCGTGAAATATGCTCTGAGATGTGTTCAAAATGCTTTCCTAGTGAAGAGATGTGATTTTAAAATAATCATGTTTATCTGAATGTAAATAAATTGTTGTGATTAACAAGGAACTCTAGGTCAGGCTACTTAGGTTCAGCATCTGAAAGGCATATGTTAGCTATGTGACCCTTGGTCTTGATTTTTTCATTTATAAAATGAAAATAATACTACCTCTCTCACAGAGTTGTGCAGTTAATTTAGGTACTATATGGAAAGCCCTTGAAACTGAATGTGACACACAGTAAGTACTCAATAAAATTTTCCTTAAATCATTACTGAATTGATTTCATGTGTTTGTAGATTTTTTTTTCAGTTTTGCTTTAGGGTGCATGTGCTCACAGAGAGAGAGAGAGAGAGAGAGAGAGAGAAAGAGAGAAAGAGAAGTGAGAAATGACCCCCTACAGGGGATGGCCACATCACTGTCCCTTCTTCTCCATTCTCCTCTTGGGTTCTTAGGTATGCATGTGCAGCATAATTTTCAAGTGACTGGTTCTGAGGGACCTCAGACTGTGTTAGTTGGCCATGTAAGATACACCCACCTTAACCTCTATGCCAGCTACTGGTCCTGTTTGTGGAATTTTAGGGATTGATTTGGCATATATTTGAATGGGTCCAAGGAGTCAGGCATGCCTGGCAAGCTGTTGGGAAACTGTTGCTTTCCTGACTCACTCCCTGGTAGGGACTGTTCAGTACAGCAGCCCAATCCCATTCCACAGCATTATGTATCTGGTCAGTCATTGGCTTTCCAAATGCAGCTATCTTTCCAAGAATTTCAACACTCTCCTGGAAAGTAGAGATGGTGTTCTTGCTCCTGACATGTCCAAGGTCTGTTTATTTTCTCTTCAGAACCTCAAAAGTATGGTTTGGCTTTAGTTTTTCTGATAACAAAGTTTGATCTAAAAAAGTAGAAGGACAGATTCCATGAGTGTACTGACATACATATTCCAGGAGACTAGCACAGTGAGTTGATCATGTCCGACTACAGCTTTCATAGCCATGTGGAAAGGGATCTGTCAGGAAAATAACTTGCCTTTTTCCAGGATCTATCTGTAGGTCCTCTTAAATATGCCTGAGAGTGCCAAAAAGCATATAATATGAAGTTGGAGTGCTAGTTTTATATATTAGCTCCACTAAGTAATAATTGAATAACTGGGCAGATTATTGACCTTTATGAGCTCTGGTTTATCATGTATAAAAGGAAAATAAGAGGACCTAAAAGAGTTGTTCTGCAAATAAATGAACTAGTATTTATAGAGCACTTTAGAACAGTACCTGGTA
This sequence comes from Tupaia belangeri chinensis, assembly GCF_000334495.1. Classification (NCBI taxonomy): domain Eukaryota; kingdom Metazoa; phylum Chordata; class Mammalia; order Scandentia; family Tupaiidae; genus Tupaia; species Tupaia belangeri. The sequence continues at coordinate 330,042 of NW_006207268.1, forward strand.
TGTATGCCATAAGTACTATGTAAGGCTTTGTGAGAATTATTATTTGTGGATGCTCATTATTCTGTGGAGCACGAACTATTGAATCCAAATCCAGATTCAGCATCATCTAAGGAAGGGACTTACTCTTTCACATTTATTTTCTTTACATTTTGTATTTAATTTATTATTACTGTTTTTTTAATTTGACCAGAGAGAGACAGAAGGTGAGAAAGCAAGCCTCCAGGTCCAGGACTAGAACTGTGGTCAGTCCTGTGGGAGTCCAATGACTTATCCACCATACTGTCTTCCTGCCCCCCATATACTTTTCTTAACTCTGCTCTTGAATTTTATTTGCTTTTTCTCAGTCTTTTACTTATAGTTTTTCTTCTTAGCTGGTATTTTTCACTTTAGAATATCTTTTCTCCTGTGAATTTACTTTTCTTGAACCCTTTTACTTCTCTTTCTTCTCCTTTTTCTTTTAAAGAAGGGCCTCACTATGTCATGATTCTCCTTCCTTAGCCTTCAAACTGGGACTGCAAATGTGTGTGCCACCATACCAACTTGGACTGAGACTTAATTCTAGGTCTTCCTTGTGGTCCCAGCCTGCAGAATACAATATTTAAGCAGCACCACAAGTGGGCCTCTAACCCTTTCAGTTCTTGACCAGGAAATTCTTCAAAGATATGAACTGTGTTTATTCTGTACATTGCTTCCAATACCTTACACAGAGCTAGATCCAGGAGGTGCTCAATTGATGTGCATGGATGAAAAAAATACTGAAAAAGTAGCTTGCATTTGCTTCCGAAATTTGTGCAAATTCTTAGATAAGAACACTTACAATTCAAATAAGTATTTTCATTTACTTAGCAATTATTAAATGCCAGTCACTGTATTAAGGGTTTTTTTTTGTGTAGCATGATCTCATTTAATGGCATCAGCTACTTTTAGAGCATCAGCTATTTTTAGGACACACGGGTATTTTTAGGGCCAGGATCACAGGAATGTCTACACTTCCCTGACATGTACAAGGAGACCTCAGGATGTAAATCTAGGACCTTCCCATACGCTTCAGCATGGCCAAGCATCCATTACCTCTGCATCACCACAGATGGCCTGCTCCTCTCTTAATTTGCACTATGCCACCACACGTATCCTCTGCGTTAGACTGTTCCATTGGTAGTTCCTGAAAACACCAAGAAGAGAATCGCTTTCCATTTTCTACCTTTATACTTTCTTAGCTTCTTCCAATTAAATCAATCTTACTCCAAATTTCTGTTTTATACTAGTTTTTTCGATGAGACAAATGTTTGTCTTATTTCAATATAAATTTCCCCTACATTCTAACATTCTCATTATGTCGTGAATATGGAGTACATTCCATATACCATTTTGTAGGAAAGCCATTGAGTCAGACATGGACCCTGGAGCCAGACAACTGACCTCAAATGATTTTAAATCCTACCACTCACTGTTTTGGTGACTTCGGGCAAGTAAGGAAATCTATTTGTGCCTTAACTATCTCATCTCTACACTAAGGATAAAAATATCCTAATTCCTATCTCACAAGATCGCTGAGAGAATGAAATCAGTCATTGCATGTAAAACAGTGCCTGGCACAGGGTAGGCACTGTGTGTTAACTGTCATCACTATTGTTATGCTATTTGTTGTTTTATGTGTAGGACATCTCTCTATAACTGGTTTGTGAGCACTTTCAAGTCAGAGGTTCCTGTATTCCCCTCTGTCTTGCACAGAGGCGGTCACATGAAAGCAGTGTGTTGCAAAGGTTTGACCTAGTCAGGAGACAAGGGAAATCAGATCAGGCAGGTCTGGCAACTTCTTCGAGACTCTGTTTGTTTATAAAACAGAACTTTTTCCTTACCACCCATGTATTATAGTGTTTTATGGTGTTCAGTGTACTCTACCTCACTTATTATCTGCCTACCTGCCTCACATATGAGACCATTTATGTGAAGCACTTTGGAAATAGAGGCATGCGGATGTCAACTGTATTACTAAGGTGCTCAATAAGTGCTTGGGATGAAGGGGATCAAATGCTCAGCTTTATTAAATTATTTTTCCTAATGCAAACTCCATCTACAATGAATTAGAAGAATTTCTATTTGATGGTTTTTGTCAAATGTTTTTCAGTTTAGCGTCCCAACTGTCTCATGAAGCACCACCTTCCTTTTGATCCAGGACACCATTGTTTCTCTTAGGGTTGTAGGTAGTGAATGTGAATCGAGATTATTGATTCTGTGGTGTGCTGATGCCTCGAGAAATGGTAGTAATTGGAGAAATCTCTTAAAATATATTCTAACTCTTGTTCCAAAAGATTTAGTGTCTTTTTTTTCTTACTATTTATCAGAGTGATCAGAATCCTCTTTTCAGAGGTAAAAAGAGAAGCTAGACTTAGAGAAAAGGGAATAGAGTAAATGAGGTATAGAAAACTGAATAATTATCATGGGAGAAAATAAAATCAGAATCTGGAAACTGACATGAGAACACAAAGATATTAGATGAAAAATAAATAAAAGGAGGAGCCATACAAAATGAATAGAATTTTTTTAGGCAAGTAACTGTGCCTCATTTAGACTTTGAGAAGCAGAATATTACCAAAAACATAATAAAAATAATGAGTACAGAAGGGTATATGATATGGCCAGCTGTGGGAATTTCTAGGCTGGCTTTTGTGCTAATTATTAAGTATCCCAGCTCTCATTCTGTATTCAAACTAAGCATCCATAAACTTCTCTCTCCAGCAGGATGAGACATAGGAAGATATTCAAATACCAAAGTAACTATGGAAATGGGAGGAAGAAAGAAGAACTCTTGAAAGTCTCTGAGTAAAGATAAAAGGAAAATAGAATAAAGGAGATCTCACAGCAGGGGCCTGTGACAGATCTCCAAATCAAGAAGTCAGAGAAGATGAAGTGGAGCAAAGCCAAATTTCCCCGTCCAGGGAGATGGCCTATAGATTTCAACTACCCAGTTAACTTTTAGATTACTTACTCAGGAGGACAGAGCAGGAAACATATAAAACATAACTTTAATTCTCTCAGTAAATGATGCAAAAAAAAAAAATAGGAGCAAGAAGTTGGAAAATGTTCTAACATTTTAAGGAAGATTTTATAGACTGCAATAATATCTTAACCTGGAGATGGACAATGCTGGATTAGCCAAATTCTAAGTATGACAATAATTTCAAAATGTCAGGAAACCATGCTTACCTTGCCTATAAATTAGATGGGTCTGACAGGTGAATAGGTAGAGATGAAGATATACATAAATAGATAGATATGTAGATACACTAAGCAAACATTTTTTGAAGGAAGATGGTTACAGATTAAATAAAAGGCTCCTGCTGGTTTTGGCAGAGTGGAGTGAGAAGTTTCTTCATGCTGTGCATACAGTGGACACCCATAAGGACGTTCAATCCCCAAAGCAGTAGCCAATGATAGTGAGTTGTTGGAAAAAACATGATGTATTTTTTCTATGCAAAAAAATGCATCATGACTTTTCTGACAAGCCCACAAGTCTGTGGAGAATGTCACACAGACAATGAAATAAAACCCAGAGATCCAATCAGATGCAGAGGATGTGGATATAGAAAAAATGTAGAAAAGATTGGTGGGTTTTGTTGCTTGACAAAACAGGAGAATTTAGAGGAATGTCTTTATTTGTTCTTGAATTTGCCCTGTTAATGTTTCTCATTGTATAGCTTTTGCTTTAGCGTACTTATCTTTATGACCATAACTATATACATATGACTTCTTAGTTCCATTTGTTATTATTATTTAATTTGACGAGAGAGAGAGAGAGAGAGGGAAAGGGAAAGCCAAGAAAGCAAGCCGTCAGGTCCAGGACTCGAATAGCGATCTAACCACCATGCCACCTGCTTGCCTAATCATATGACTTCATTTTAATAACCATATTGTATTTGGGTATCTATTAATATTTTGTATAAACAATTTTTTGTTAAATTACATGACTTCTAATTATATTGTATAATCTAATCCGACACGATGGAAGTTAAAATTGCCTCCCCAAACTACACTTTTAGCCAAAACCTAGAATCATCTGAGGTCTTCATTAAACATGTAGGTTTCAAGAGCCCTCTGCAGAGCTGATTAAATAAATGTATTAGACACCACACATACACACACAGACACACACACACACACACACACACACACACACACACACAAAGACAGTGGGCACCTGCATTTGGGTGATATTTAGGTTATTTATTGGGTTGTTGGAAAAGTCACGATGCAGTTTTGCATAGAAAAACAGAAAACTATGTCGTGACTTTTCCGACAACCTAACATTTCTATGCACAGGCACTTCCACATTTAGAAGTCTCCACTTGGTTTCCTATCTTCTTATTTGACCTGTTAATAAGGTCTCTCAAGACCTGGGCTTCAAATTCACACACAGTCATTTTCTTCTCACTCACTCAGACCATGTCTCAATGCCAGTCAGGATTTAAGGGTTGATGGAAATGTACTCCTCTGTTTAATATAAGGAGTGAAAAGAATTTCTTTTCGTCACCATTTTTTAACTATCACAGGTGTTTAATTCATTTACAAAATGAGATATGATCTATAAAAAATGTAAATTGAAAACTACTAAATTATTGCTTCAGTATTATTATGTCGCTGGCCAGTTGTTTTTTCCTCACCTTCTCCAATGTCGCCTTGGCATGTGTCCTCATCAGTACAGGATACTGCAGGCATGTTGAGCCAACTGGAAGGCACTTGTGGCCTTGGCCGCGCCACTGGCCCCTTACTCTGCAATTCAGTATCTCAGGTATGTGGCTGTTATCAATTCATGACATATAAAGCATACTGACTTTCTGAAAGAAAGATTTTTCTGTGTGTTATAAATCTTGTGATAATATTTGTCGTTAGCTCAAGCACTGATCCATAGTTCAAAAGAGATTTACACTTCAACAGAGTAAGACAGGTTTTTATCTCCTTAAATATTGCCACCAGAGTGCCTAAAGAGAAGTAATGAGGCAAACAAACAAACCCAAACATACGAACAAACAAACAAAGCAAAGTTGTATTATCTTGTTTGTTTGGCTCTGTGACATTCTCACATGAACCCACCAGTGACAATAGACCCAAAGGATTAGCGGTTGTATGTAGTCGACATCTCTTGTGGCTCCACAATGTGTGCTTGCTCTTCTCTGAAGAACTGCCAACATGCACAAACATGTCTTCTCCTGGTCGCCACCCTGACAGTCTTGTCCACATTAGCCATCTGTCCCCTGGCTTATGTCTGTCATCTGACTTAAGCTGGGTCAATCATTTTGTCACTCTTACGAACTGGTAGTGTTGCAAAAAGGGAAACAGTGTCATTAGAAGTTAGATCTTGGTAGCTGAGACAAAAGGCAATACTTGGAAAATGAGGCTCACAACCTCTTGCAGAGTTCCTACCTTTGCCGAGCCTTGGTTTACTTCTCTCTTAAATTCTGTAAGCTATCCCAGGATTCTCCCAATAGAGTCTGTTTTTGCTTATACTATAAGTGTTGCTGTTATTTGTTATCAAATGAAACTTAGGGGGCTAGCAGATGGCGTGGTGCTTAAAGTTCTGGATTCCCACATGGCTGAATGCAGTTCAAATCTCAGACCCAATGGATTGAAAATCAAGACAATAAATAAATAAATGTGTTTTTTTTTAAATAAAATCTAGCAGAGGATAACTACAACCATAGCTGAGTGTCTAGAAGAAAATGGTTTATGTATCTGCCATTTTATTCATTCGTTTATTCAATACTTATATATTGAGGACCTATTAAATGTCAGTCATATATATAGGCATGCTAATAAAACAGGAGGAGGTGTGGGAGATAGTTACACAAACATATAATTACACTAGATTATGAAAATGTTCCAGTAGAGATTCTTAGAAAGTGATGTGGGAGTATAGATAAGGGTATGAATGAACTCTCAGGGTAGGTTAGGGAACTGGGGTTAATCAGTTTGGACAAGGACTAAATCAAAGCTACACAGAAAATTCAATGCCATTACATTACAGTGGCAGCAAATGAAGAATTTCTACATAGAGACGGAAGACCAGCTGTTCTCAATATCGACTCAGCTCTGCAGAGTGAAAACTGATTTGGGCAGCAGCATGAGAGTCTTGGATTATAGATGGAAGAATTTCCTGACAGTGAGAGTTGTTAATGTTCGGAGGTTGTAGAATCTTCTTCTGTGGAGGTTTAAAAATAACATAGCTCTTCATCTGCCTGGGATGACATTATTGTGATGCTGTCTAAAACAGGGAGATTGAAGATAATCACTCAAGGTCTTTTCTAGCTTAGAAATTTTTATAATGCTGTTATTAAAAAAAAAAGACTTTATTATTCTTTTAGAGCAGTTTAGGTTCACAGCAAAATTGAGAGATTTCCTGTATATTCTCTTTCCCACCCATGGCTTCCCCCATTATCACATGCCCCACCATGGTAGTGCATTTGTTAACAACTGACAAACCTACCTTGACACATCATTGTCACCCACAGTTCACAGTTTACATTAGGGTCCACTCTTGGTGGATTTATAAAAATGTATAAGACATGTATCCACTATACAATATCATATGGATTAGTTTCACTGCCCTAAAGTTCCTCTGGGCTCTGCCCATCCTTCCCTTTCTTCTCTCAGCACTTCGCAATCATTAATCTTTCTACTGTTTCCATAGATTTTCCTATTATAGGATGTCATCTATTTGGAATCAAAGAGTAGGTAGCCTTTGCATATTGGTCTCCCTCACATAGTAATATACACTTACATTTCTTCAGTGTCTTTTCATAGCTTGATAATTCATTTCTTTTTAGCACTGAATAATATTTCATTATCTGGATATACCACTATATCCAGACACCTACTAAAAGACATCTTGGTTGTTTCCAAATTTGACCATTATGAATATAATTGCCAGAAATATCCTTGCGCAATTTTTTTGTGTGTGGCCATAAGTTTTCAGCTCTTTTGGGGCACTCCCATTTTTAAGGAAAACTTTATAAAATTGATGGACAAGGTACAACTAAGGGCAGAAAAGTAAGGCAAAAGAATGGAAAGATAGCCAAGTTATTGTCTTTTAGGTCAGGAGTGAGGAGGTGAAAAAACTTAAATACTTTAAGACATTTATACACACACACACACACACACACACACACACACACGTTTTTCCCATGGGACACGTGTACTTACCAGACAAAGATAGAGAGGGAGAGTGGAAAATCACTCCAGCGGGGAATGACCACACAAAATCCCTTCTCCTTCATTCTCCTCTCAGGATTTTGGCACACATGCACATGTTCCTTATGTGATTTTCAAGCCTCTGTATCTACTATTCAAACTGAGGTCAGCCATGTGGGAATCTAGTGCCTTAACCTCTACACCACCTGCTGGCTATGTGTGTGTGTGTGTGTGTGTGTGTGTGTGTGTGTGTGTGTGTGTAATTTAAAATTATCTTTTAGAAGTTCAGGCCACTTGTCTTTTTTGAGTATTTAATTTATTTTTTAAATATATATATTTAAAATTACACAGTGCATTGGTTCTTCTCAGACTTCTTGTTTGGGGCTCATTTGGTTATCAATTGATTTCCTTCCCAACTCAGAATCCTTTAGTTTCTCCTAATTCTCTTTACAAAGACAGTGGGCACCTGCATTTGGGTGATATTTAGGTTATTTGTTGGGTTGTTGGAAAAGTCATGATGCAGTTTTGCATAGAAAAACAGAAAACTATGTCGTGACTTTTCCGACAACCTAACATTTCTATGCACAAGCACAAGCACTAATCTTACATTGTAGAATAGTTTATATATGTTTATAATTTTTCATTGTGAACTTGAGTAACTGTATAAAATAAGTATTAGCTATCTGTGTAACTCAAAACTCATGTCTGACATTTTACTTAGGGTATTTTTTGAGTTCTGTTTTCTTCCACATGATTGATTTCATTTACACTTTTTCATGGGTTGATATATTCCCTCTACTTGCCACACTTAATAGTATTTTAGCACATCCCTGAGAATCCATAAATTTTGATATATGTAATAAGTGGGGAGCTAGAGCTGAGTGAGAAGACAGATGCCCAGGGAGTATCTGTGATGGGATGCAATCATTGCTGCCTTAAACCTGTCACTGAACCTCCTCATCTCTGAGGTCCATCGGCCCTTCTTTTCTTCCATCATCTCTTCCTTCTCTGTCCTTTCTATTACAAAGTAGTGTGAGCTTAAAATTAAAGTATGTGTTCAAAGAATAATATGTCTAGTTGGGCTAACAGTAAAGTATATGACTAGAAAATAAAAACAGTACATTAGTAAAATTGTGTGGAATCTTCTGGACCCTAGAGTTTAGAGTTCTTCACAAAACTAATGAACACAGAATTTGGAGGATGAGCATGGAAGTGGTGTATATAGTAAAAGGCTCTTGAGAATTGTAGCCGGTTAGTTTAAAAAGTCAAAATACAGAATCATTCAAAATGATTCCTTAGCATTTTTTATATTAAAGCCTTAAAATGTGCATCATACATGCACCAATGTTTTGAAGTTGAACTAAGACTTTGTGTGTGTTTTTTTAAATGTAGATATACTTACTGATATCCTAGGTTTTTTAAAAAAAGAATTATTTAATTTTGATTATTATTATTATTATTATTATTATGAAATTTGTAATAGGGCACGTGTGCTTACCAGTGAGAGAGACAGCAAGAAAGCCACCAGGTCTGGGATTTGGGGTTGGCCTTGTGAGAATGCAGTGACTTAACCACCACACCACCTGCTCCCCCCCCCCCTTTAATTACCAGGTAGTGTGCATGCACACCAGAGAAAGACAGAGAAAGAGAAAAAGGGAAACTGATTTTTGATAGCATACAATCTAGCCAATGGGAAAAGAAGTGTGTGGGTGTAGTAGAATATAGCCAAGTAACAATAGCAGTAGGATGTTTTCTATTACTTGGACTGAACATTTTAGAGAAAAATGGAGAACACTGGTTAATCTGGCAAGCCAGTTAGAAGAGTTTGAAGGAAAGAAAAGAAAGAATAAACTTTAATTTTGAGTCTTTTTGACCAAAAAAACCCAGTTTATTTCCTTGTGCTTTTATGAGTTTACTATACTACCTTTAATACATTATACTTTTATCTGTCTCCTTGTATTTCATACATTATTGTATCCCCCCCCCACCCCTAGAATTCTGGAGCATAAAGGGAGAATTGGGTGAAAGTATTTCTGTGCGGTAGGCTGTAAGATCTTTAGGAATGAGAACATTGCAGAGAAAGGGAGAAGGTCTTCTTGTTATAAAGAGTGTAAAAAGGATTAAAAGAGATTACTTTGTGTCTTGGTTGGGAAACTTCTCGAGGAATTTTGTCTTTTTAACCCTCTTTGTTTGGGTCACACTTTACCTTAGGAACAGGGGACCTGGGGTGCAATTCTGAGTTTTTGGCTTTTCTTAAAGAGTTCCAAGTACCACTAGGTTACCAACTTTCCCATCCAGTGGAACTTAAAAGGAAATCTCTCCTCTAGTTCAACCTAAAGTTAAGAAAGAACAAAAATATATCCCTTCCCCACTTTTTTCCTTGAGGTGACCTACAAGGTTAGAACCCTAAAAGCTTTCAGAAAGTAAAATTTTCATAATTCAGTGTTGTGCTTGGTACTGATTCACATAGGATTTGGCATCCTGGATGGACTCCTAATACACTGACAGCTAGTTGATCTTATGGAAATAGCATAAGCATTTTCTTAAAAGAGAAAAATATAAAATTATGAGTAATTTTTGCTTTAAGAATAAAATCCAGAGATCAGCAGGTGGTGTGCTAGTCAACGTGTTAGACTCCCACATGGCCAGCCATGGTTGTAGTCCCAGACCCGGTGGCTTGAAACTCATGCTGGGCACGTTGTGCATACATGTCTAAAATCTCAGGAGGAGAATGGGAGAGAGGGGATTGTGGCATGGTCAATCCCCCTCATGGAAAGAGGAGGGGAGGTGAATGATATCTCACTTTCTCTTTGTCTTTCCTGGAGCACATGTGTCCTATGGCTAAAACCTAAAAAATAAAATAAAATAAACATACACAGCCAAGTGTCCTTCAATTTCCAGATTCCATTTTGTTTACTGGCTATAATTTTCAGCTTAAATATGTGCTTGATGTCTTACATCTTATCCCTTGTAAGTTATTAACATATTTCTTTATAAATACAGTGTTGCATTTTTAGAGGAATAATGTACCAGCTACTAAACTAAAAGTTTCTATGTTTTATTGAATGTGTTTCAGTGATACTGGCTCTCCTACATTCCCATAGTATTCCTCATTCTTTCCGAGTATGTCTCTGAGTAAGTTGCCAAATTTGTCTGGGAATCTTTAAAGTGATCCAGTGCTTGGCTTGGACAGGAAAATAATTATATTATGACTCATGTAAGCATTTTTAATCATCATGGCATGATGACTTCACTGCAGTGGTCTCTATGGGATTAGCAAGAAACTAATTTCAGTTTTTGAAAGTGATTTTCCAAACCTCCAGTGAAGGTTTATAACAGACATGAAAGGGGCCTAAGAATTACATAGCTCAGTTTGATTCTAAGTTTGAAAACTGGTACAATTAATCAAAATTGCAGTCCACAGTCCTTTAGAAAACAACAATATGCAAAACACATGGCTATTGTACATAGTCCACATCATTATAGTAGTTTGCAGGTGGGTCACATTCAGTTAATCCAGTTTACTTTTTTTGATAACGATTGAGTATATCTTCATGTGTACTAATGCAGATTAATTACTTTTTTTTTCTTTTAGGTTTTTGCCATAGGGCACCTCACTTGCCAGAGAGGAACAAAGAGAGGGAAAGTGAGAAATCATCCCCAGGGGGCATGGCCATACCACAATCCCTTCTCTATATTTCTCTCAGGATTTTGAAGATTTTAAGATAGCAGTAGATTAACTTCTTATTGTCTATGGAGTGTCTTAGGACTTGGATTTCTAAGTGGCTTTCCTTAATACTTGAGCTCTTGAGCCTCACTACAGAGGAACAGGCAACTAAAACAGTTGTCATTGAGATAAACAAATTTATAGACTGATCTGAGTAATAACAAAAGTTTTGCAACCTGAAAACATTGCCAGTGTCACCTTGAGAGTAGTGTGGATGAACAGAGTAGAGCATTATTGTTCACTAACTCTGATTTTCGTTCCAGCTGTTTTCTTAGGTAATTTTTTTCTTTTATTAAAAGAGAGATTTTTTTTAAAAAGAATTGTTTTATTTAATTTTATTTATTATTATTATTATTTTTGAATTTGATCAGAGAGAGAGAAAGTGAAAAAGCAAGCCATTGGGTCTGGGACTTGACCATGGTCAACCATGTGGGATTCCAGAGCCTTTAACCACTATGTCACTTGCCGGTCCCTAAAAGAGATTTTTGCTATATGGTGTTTACACTCACCAGAGAGACAGAGAAAGACAGAAAGTGAGAAATTACCCCCTATAGGGATGACCACACTGTAATCCCCTCTCCATTCTCTTCTTAAGATTTTAGGCATGCACATACATACACCTGGAATAAGTTTTAAGCTGCTGGATCCAGGACTCAAACCGTGGTCAACTACGTGGGAGTCCAGCACCATATCATTTGTACCATCTGCTGGTCTCTTTCTTAGGTCATTTTAGAGACTGCATTTTCTTAACTGTTATTAATCTTTGTACTCTTATTTCTAATTTTTAAATATGTTTTTAAAATTTTATATTACTGTTTTTAATTTGCTATAAGGCACATGCACTCACCAAAAAGAAATAGAGAGAGGGAGAGAGGGACAGTGAGAAAGCACACTGCTAGGTCTGGGACTTGAACCATGGTCAGCCATGTGGGAGTCCAGCACCTTAGCTACCACGCCACCTGCTGGCCCATACACTCATTTTAAAAGTGGCATCTGCCCTCAATTTTCTCCTTCAGAACCATAATATAAATGATTAGATGTGAAGTACTATGAAAAACTAAATGCTTTGCATTTATAGACGGGCCTGTCTTTCAAATTTGCAGATATCAACCATCAGAAGATTCACTGTACCAATCTATATGTCCTTTCTGCTATCCAGCTTATCACCTGTCTCTCCCTCACTTCTTTCAATGAAGATTTATTGAGCTCTTAATGTCTTCATATAAGAGATATGATCCCTGTCTGCACAGAACTTACACTTTTGTGTAAATAGTAAATAGACCATCTAAATACAGATTAATAAAGGCCGAAATTGAGAATGGGGAACTGTGGGATGGTTGAATTGGATGGAGTGTTGATTAGGGAAGATTTTCCACAAAAAGTGATGTCTAGACTAAGTGCTAATACTTCCTTGTTCATGAGATTATCTGGAGAATATTGGGTCGTCGGAACAGTCATGATGCATTTTTTGCATAGAAAAACATAGAAAAAGCAGGTGTTCTAGTGGTAAAGGTGCTGGGATTCCACATGGCCACCTGCAGTTTGACCACTGAACCCAACAGATTGAGATTCATGCTGGGCTCATGTGCATGCATGCCCAAAATCCTGACAGGAAAATGGAAGAGAAGGGATTGTGTTGTGGTCATCCCCTTTGGGGATGATTTCTTACTTTCTCTCTTTCTGTCTCTTTCTGTTTCTCCAGCGAGTATATGTGCCCTATAGCAAAAATTTCTCTCCAAAGAAAAAAGAAAAAGGAGCCATGACTTTTCCCATGACCCAATTTTAGATCTCATGGGATACACCCATAATAGAGTAAAAAAAGGTAATGGAATCAATATTGTGAATGGAGTGAACATTGTATGCACATGCTGTGAAGCAAGATCAGTGTAATGCAAATTTTTCAAAGTAGTTTTTCTGCCAGGTAAGAAGTCATCAACTCGACAATATAGTAGCTAATTGCACAGACTATCTGATGTCTGCAAGGCATGAGGTATATCCGTCTGTAGTTTCTCTTCGCCTTCAAATCTTAGCATTGAATTGTGCCAGCTCTCTTTGTCTGTTTTGTTTTGTAGGGAATCATGTGTGTAGCGGATTGCTAAGATTCTAAAACTTTTGGTTTTTAAGGCACTAAAGAAGAGGAAACTGAGATACAGAGAGATTAGGAACCTTTCCTTAGGTTACACAGTTATTAAATTGCAGCTCTTAAATTGAGTATAGGCTAGACTTGGGGCAGTAGTTTTCATACATTAGAAGCAGGAGTAACAGCACTACTATACTACTTGAAGGTCAGCCACAGAGGGTAAATGCTACTTATAAAATACAGAATAACAAGGCAGTTAAAACTCTTCACTGAGACAATTGTATTCATTGTCTTACTATAGTGATCAGAAAGCTGGGTAGGCTGAAAATGTTGCAACATCACTTGCCATAGCCCCCATTCTAACATTTCACTGGAGAAGCAGTGCTTTGACTCTGGAAAGCATGCTTTGTCTTTGAGAGTTCTCTTGCAGCTGATACTTATCTGAGCATAAAATAGGTTCCTAGGCAGAAGTAAGAAAAGATAGGAACCTGGAACTCAGGAATAAGAAAAGGATAACAAAGTGGCAGTTTAAGAAATCTACTGTGGAGCCAGCAGGTGACAAAATGGTTGAGAGGCTGGACTTCCATGTGGCTGATCATGGTTTGAGTCCTGGACCCAGCGACTTGAAATTCATACAATGCATGTGTGCTTGCCCAAAATCCTGAGAGGAGAATGGAGAAGGGACGGTGCATGGCCTCCCCCCACCAGGGGGCGGGGGTGATTTCTCACTTTCTGTCTCTGTTTCTCCAGTGAGTGTATGTGCCCTATGGCAAAAATCTCTCAAAGGAAAAAACAAACAAACAGTGCTGGGGCAAGCAGGTGGCATGGTGGTTAAGGTGTTGTACTCCCACATGGTCAACTGACCTTGGTTTGAGTCCCAGACTATGGTTCAACCCAGCGGTTTGAAACTCACACTGGCACGTGTGCATGCCCCAAAGCCTGAGAGTGAAGGAGAAGAAATTGTGGTGTGGCCCTCCCTCCTGAGAGGTGATTTTCCACTTTTCTTCTCCATATTTCTCTGTCTCTGTGTCTTGTCCTGCGAGCACATACACACTATGATTTAAAAAAAAGAATGAAAGAAGGAAAAGAAAGAAACCCAATGCAAACTTATCTTTATCTGGGACTGACAGTTTCTGATAGATTCCTAGAGAAACATAGCAATTGAACATAATCAGAAAAATAGTTAAAACAATTCCAGTCATCACTAACAACTAATCATAGGGTTTAACAACACAGGGAAAACAGAATTCCCCTCTACTCTGATTATTTGAATACCTGAGTGAATTAGGTATGGTGAGGAGGAGTTGGTATATCATGTGTGAAAGTAGTAGCAATAGTCTAAAGTTTATGTGTGTGTGTGTGTGGTGAGCGCACACTCACACTTGTCAGAGTGAGTGTGCGCTCACCAGAAAGAGACGGGGTGGGGTGGGGGAGAAAGCATACCTCAGAGGGGCATGGTCATGCCACGGTCCCTCTGTTTTTCCATCCTGTTGAGATTTGGGGCATGCATGCACATGCACCTATCATGTTTTTTAAGCCACTTGGCAGTTGTGGACCATGTGGAATCCAGCTCCCTTACCCAATAGGCCAAGGGACATACATTATGGTAAGAAAAATGAGTGATTCAAATCTCTTCACGCTCACTTCCCTAGAACATACACACCAGGCAATGACGAAAACCGCTGTCATTGTTTTCTTGCTACAGGAAACTTTGAAGATGATGTCCCAAACCTTAAGTGAAATGAAAAGGTTCTAAAAGTGAACCTTCTCCTGTTAGATTATTTTCTACCATAAGACTTTCTGTATCTTTTAGGAATCCTCCAGGTGCAAGTGACAGAATACCTAATACAAATTTGTGTAAGTAAAACATTTATTGGCTCATGTATTTGAAAGGGCCAAAGGTAGAGCTTATCGTAGATGCAGTTTGATCTGGGGGATCAAATGATGGTGTCTCATCAACTTTCAGGTCTTTTTCCTTTGTGTGCCGGCTTCATCACTGAGCTGCTTCCTTAATGAGATGACATGGCTGCAGCATTTCCAAGTCTCACATCTTCTAAAACATCTCATGGAGCAGGGAAAATTTCTCTTAGAGTCAGTCACCATGGCTGAGGAGTTGGCTTTAGCTTAAGTCAATATGATTCTATGTACTACAGAGATGGAAATTGGGGTCATTCCCATTCAACTGACACGGCAGAGAGTAATAGGGTTGGAAAATTTCCCCAAAGGAAATTCTGCTGCTAGGTGCATGGAGAAATGAATGCTAAGTAGGAAAAAGACTTCTGCCACCCATAGTTTTTGTGTTCCTTTTTTGGCAGTCCATCTTAAAGAACTGTCAGTCAAATTGAGCTCTTTTATTTTTTAGGATATAGTTTCAGGTGCATGAAATAGAGACTGAAAAAGAACAGTGGATTAAACGAAAGTCTGTTTACTCTGATTTAAGGCTCTGTACTGTGCAGTGATAAGTGACCAGGCTTCTGTCTTGCTCTATCATCTCAGGTGATGCTTCCATCTCTGTGGCCCAACACAGATCTTTTGCTGTGTCTCAATTCCTAACAAAAGGGGAAAGGATGCCTCCCTTCTCCCCACCCCCCCCCTTTAAAAAAATTTGCTATAGGGCTCATGCACTCACCAGAAGGAGATAGAGAGGAGGAGAGAGAAAGTGAGAAATCATTCCCCAGGAGAGATGGCCACATCACAATCCCTTCTATTCCATTCTCCTCTTGGGATTTTGCATGCATGCACACGCACCCGGTTTTATCCAAGCCATCAGGTCTGGGATTCAAACCGCACATTTGGCCATTTGGGATCCAGTGCCCTAACCCTAACCATCAAACCACCTGGCTGACTGACCCTTCCCCTTTACCTAATTTTTGAAAATTAAGGTTTGGGGAACCAGCAGTTAGCGTAATGGCTATGTCGCTGGACTCCCACGTAGTCGACCGCGGTTCACGTCCCGGACCCGGTGGCTTAAAACTCACGCCGGGCGCATGTGCGTGCGTGCCCAAGATCCCGAGAGGAGAATGGAGGAGAAGGGATTGCGGCGTGACCATCCCCCCTGGGGGGTGATTTCTCGCTTTCTGTCTCTATGTCTCTCTCTGTCTGTCTGGCGAGCGCACGCGCCCTACAGTGAAAATCTCTCCAAAAAAAAAAAAAAAAGAAAATTAAGGTTT
>NW_006207268.1:346253-353477 GCF_000334495.1 Tupaia belangeri chinensis
AAGAGAGAGAGACAGAGATAGCACGTCCAAAGAGGTCTCAGTGCTGTACTTCACACCCACCCTTAGCTCTAGATTATGGGCACAGATATGTGTCTGGCATCAGGGAGGTCTCTGGATGCAAACCTGGAACCTTCCCACGTAGGGACCTTCCCACGTAGGGTTAGCCTTATAAAACATCACATTACTGCAATGTGGTCATCCAGCCCCAGTCTTTGCCATTAAGTCAGTTTCTTAGCATCTAATGACATTTTATGCCAGATAATTATTTTTTGTGGGGAGAAATCCTGTATATTTGCATTGTGGGATGTTTAGCAGCATCCCTGGACTCTACCTAATAGGTGCCAGTGACATCAGCTGCCCCACCCCAACTGTGACAGCCAGAGTGACTCCAGACATCACCAAGTCTTCCTTACAGGGCTGGAGGAGTGTATTTTATTTCTCTTGTACTCTGACTAGAACCAAGTCACGTAGTTATACATAACTGCAAGAGAGACTGGGAAGTGTGACCCTTTTATGTATTTATTTGAACGTTTATTTATTTATTTCATGAGTGAGAGAGAAGACAGAGATACAGCACCCCTGAATAGGATCTTGGCACCAGAATTCTCCCCCAGCTTCAACCATCTTTGGATATTTGGCAACCATGTGTTTGGTGTACTCTCGGAGGCCTCTGGACATGAACCAGAAAACTTCTCATGTGGATTGCCAAACAGAAGATTGCTTTTTTCTTTTCTTTTGTCTTTTCTTTTCTTTTCTTTTCTTTTCTTTTCTTTTCTTTTCTTTTCTTTTCTTTTCTTTTCTTTTCTTTTCTTTTCTTTTCTTTTCTTTTCTTTTCTTTTCTTTTCTTTTCTTTTCTTATTGGGCATGTATGTCTACCAGAGAGAGACAGAGACATACAGAGAGAAAGAGAGAGAAAGCAAGCTGCCAGGTTCAGGGCTCAAACCACAGCTGGCCATGTGGGCCTGGCATGGTGGTTAAGGTGCTGCACTGTGTTTTACTTCTGTGCCACCATCCAGCCTCATGGATCTTTTATTTTTTTCTCGATGACTCTGCCATCAAGAACGGGACCACCAAGAGTCTTTGCCACAGTATTGGGATGAATATCATTTCCTATTACCATCAACCTAAGAACACAGTGTCATTAAAAGACAATATTTACTCCATTTTTTTTTGAGAGAGATTTTCACTATAGGGTGCGTGCACTCGCCAGACAGAGAGAGACATAGAGACAGAAAGCGAGAAATCACCCCCAGGAGGAATGGCCACGCCGCAATCCCTTCTCCTCCATTCTCCTCTCGGGATCTTGGACACGCACGCACACGCGCCTGGCGTGAGTTTTAAGTCACTGGGTCCGGGACATGAACCGCAGTCGACTACGTGGGAGTCCAGCGACATAGCCATTACGCTAACTGCTGGTTCCCAATATTTACTCCATTTTTGCCTTCATTCACCGCCAAGATGCCACACAATCTCCCCCAAATATTTCTGAAACTCTTTAGGAGGCATTTAGTATTCGTGAATGCCCTCTTAGACTTCAACGATGAAAACTTTGGAAATCCATGGAACTATTTAGGCATCTTACAAAAGACATTTTCACTGGTATTCACTTTGAGGGTACTGAAATCTGAGTCAAGTACAATTTCTAGTCATTCTCAAAGCTTCCTTTCTGAAGTGATTGGTGCAGCCTCTTGCCTGCTATTGATGCGAAA
Organism: Tupaia belangeri chinensis; assembly: GCF_000334495.1. Taxonomy (NCBI): domain Eukaryota; kingdom Metazoa; phylum Chordata; class Mammalia; order Scandentia; family Tupaiidae; genus Tupaia; species Tupaia belangeri. The sequence continues at coordinate 347,963 of NW_006207268.1, forward strand.
TCCACAGCTAAAGCAAGCTGCTAGTCTTCTTGCTATGTTACACAGCTAATCCCACCCCCAGTTTTTGGTCCCGGTGAAGTCCTGATGCGGCCTTCTGATATGCTTTAGATATTTTAGGGAATCTAGCTTTTCCACATGGCCTCTTTTTTTCTCGAGGACTTCACAGCAAGCCCCTGGGTGTTGGGATGGAGGACAGTTCTGAGTAATAGAAACCTTGATGTCAAAATCATTCTTCCATTCTTCGATGATTGAAACAATGTTGTCAAGTCAAGGTTACATGCCTGGAACTTCTCTTAGCAAATTATTTCTCAATTTCACATGTAAATACAATTGAGGTGTAATATTCTGTACATTGTCTCGACTAGTCCAAACTTGTGGAGATCCAGTTTAGGCTGAAACTGGAATCCCTTTGCTGTTAATTTTTCACTCAGTCATTTCAGTCTTTCGTTTTTTGATATATTTATTCAGTCAACACCTGTATCGAATGTCTACTACACAAAGGCATGTGCTGAATCCTAAGAGTTGTGACTGTGAGCACCACAAACAGGGGCCTCACTTAGAAAATCTAACCGGCAGCTAGGGTGACAGCTCGCTTCTTCTCCAAATCTTTGGCTTGTGGACTGCATCTTTTGTCCATTGTTTCATTGGAATTTCTCAGACTGGAATCTATCCAGTTACTTTTAGTGGTGTGTTCTCAGTCAATGTAATACTTGTATAGGTCAGTTCTACTGATGAGAATTTTTCTGAAACAATCTCAAGTTATGAAGAATGTTTGAGTTATTAGGAATCTTGGATTTCCTAATTTTTGTCTACTTGCCGAATCTTCATGAGCTTTGGTCAGATTGAGGGGTGGCCACATTGTAATGTTTGATTTCATCTGTAAAAGCTCATCGCCTGAAATTCTTTTTTTATAGAATTATTAGATTTTTAAATTGTAGTCAAGTATACATTGGATGAAATTACCACTTAAACTGTAAGTAAACAGTTCAGTGGCATTAAGTACATTCATATTATATTGCAAATATCATCATCATCCATCTCTAGAATTTTTGATGTTCCCAAACTGAAACTGTATCCATTAAATAATGCTTCACATTCATTCCCATCCCGGTCCCTATCTCATGCAAGTGTAATCGTACAGTATGTGTTCTTGTGTGACTGGCTTATTACACCTAGCCTCATGTCTTCAAGGGTCTTCAAGGTTCATCCACGTTGTAGCATATATCAGAATTTCCTTCCATTTGGAAAATAAATAATATTCTACCACATGAGAAGACTTCAAAGGGTTGGTGTAAAATGGAAGTAAAGTGCTTTCTCTCCTTGTAAGCTGAGAGCCCAGGAGATCTTTGAAAATGGTTGGCTATTCACTTGACCCAGAGAACCCCACAAAGTCATGCCAATCAACAGGTTCAAATCTTCATGTTCACTTCAGTGACACTCATCAAACTGCCGATTCCATCAAGGGTATGCACATCCGAAAAGTCAAGTGTCTGAAGGATGTCAGTTTATGGAAGCATTGTGTGCCATTCTGTCATTACAAAGGTGGAGTTGGTAGATGTGCCCAGGCCAAATAGTAAGTAGTACTGAACACAGGGTCGGCAGCCCAAAAAGAGTGCTGACTTTTTGCTGCACATGCTTAGAAATCCAGAGACTATTGCTGAACTTAAGAGTTTTGATGTAGATTCTCTGGTCATTAATGATATTGAGGTGAACAAAGCACCCAAGATCCACCATTGTACTTACAGAACTCATGGGCAGATTAACCCATATGTGAACTCCCCCTCCACATCTAGATGAACCTCGAAAAGGATCAGATTGTTCCCAAATCAGAAGAGGATGCTGCACAGAACACAAAGATATCCCAGAAGAAACAAAAACATGGCATGGGAGTAAATTCAGCGTAAAATAAATGTATATAAAATTAAAAAAAAATAAAAGGAAGTGAAATGTGAGTTCATATTGGCACAAAAACAATTTTATATTTATGCATAGTTTTTTTTTTCACAAAATACATTTTGAAGACTCTTCATCTATTTCAAATAGATTTGTATTCCCATTCGTCTGTTGGTGGACTGAAGTGCTTTTTTTCTCTGCCTTTTAACTGGAGCTTTATCTTGAAAACTAAGATCTAGATTTTGTACTAGTAAGTATAAATATTTCTCTTTTTTTTAGATAGATTTATTTTTGCTCTAGGGTGTATGTGCTCACTAGAGACACAGAGAGAGTCAGAGAGAGAGGAAGTGAGAAATCATTCCTCACCACCACCCAGGGAGAATGGCCGCACCACAGTTCCTTTTCCTCCATTGTCCTCTCGGATTTGGGGCACGCATGCATACATGCCCAGCGTGAATTTTAAGCTACTGAGTCTGGGACTTGAACTGTTATCAGCTATTTGGGAGTCCAGTGCCTTAACCACAACTCCACCTGCTGGCACTCTAAATATAAGTATTTCAATGCAGGACATTTAGCTGTGTGGCATTAGTTAACTAAGCTACAAAATCTGCAATTATCACTTAATAAGAAAATATAATTTTACAATAAATGAATCACTGCTACATTTTATTAGCCATAAAAATGGACTTATGAAATTATTGTTTTATGGAAAGCAAGTCAGTTTAAGAATTTCAGTAGTCTTAATGCCAGTAAGGATATTTTAAAATAGAGAGGTGGTGTAGTGGTTAAGGCACTGGATTCTCTTGTGGCTGATAGTGGTTCAAATCCTGGGCCTGGAGGCTTGAAACTCACACCAGGTGTGTTTGCTTGTGTGCCCAAAGTCCTGAGGAAAAGGGAAGAGGAAGGATTGTGCCATGGCCATTTATCCTGAGAGGGGGAAGGGTGATTTCTCGCTTTCTATCTCTTTCTCCCTATTTCTCTGACAAGCACACACCCCCATGTCAAAAATCTCTCAAAAACAAAACAAAGCAAAAAACAAACAGGGAAGAATGATTCTGTGTCTGTGATGATCAATATTGTAGCTACGAGATAAATATAGGGGACCAGCAGATGGCATAATGATAATGTCACTGGCTTCCCATGTAGTTGACTGCAGTTTGAGTCTCGGACCTGCTGACTTAAAACTCATGCTGGGCATATGTGAGTGTGTGTCCAAAACCCCAGAGGAAAATGGAGGAAAAGGGATTTTGGCATGGTCATCCACCCTGGGGGGTGATTGATTTCTCACTTTCTGTCTTTCTGTGTCTCTCTAGTGAGTGCATGCTCCCTATAGTAAAAATATCTCTTAAAAAGAAGAAAAAGACAAACGCAATTTTAAAAATTCAAATGAAATGAAATTTAAAATTTATTTGCTCAGTCACACTAGCCACATTTCTCGTGCTCTCTGTTGCCGTCCCTAGTGACTACCATGTTGGACAGCACAGGCAAAGAACATTTCTACATTTCTGTTCCACAGTGCTGATTGTGTTAGCCAGGATTTTCTCCCCCAAAGTCATTCAGGATCATTTAAATGTCATAAAATTCATTGCCACCTAACGAAGTATAATATTCTGGGTGCTCTTTGAGTTTGCCAGCCTGAAGTCTATAGTTGAAGGACAGGACTTAATCTTCTATAGAGCAAAAGAACAGTATCAATATAGTATTGGTCTTGCTAGTCACTCACCCACACAGGCACACAAAACCCAGCACACATGGAGGAAAGGGGAAAGGTGAAAAACACCAATATGGGTGAAGAGGCAGGAAATGAAAGAGAAAGTTCACTTGAAGTTAATCGTAATAGAAGTTTATGTATAAGTAAATATTAATAGCACTATGGCTTATGAAATTTAGCTTGCAGCCTCTCAAACCCCAAGTAGTAAAAATGAACATGGATGGAAACCCTCAAGCTGTAAAGAACACATTTGAACCTAATGTATTTTAAAATCTTTTTTCTTTTTTCAAGCTGTTACATCCGGATTCAGACTGCTCAGTCAGTCATGTGGAATCTAGGCACCTTCACCACCACACCACCATAAAACTTTTTTTTTTAATTTATTCATTCATTTATTTTAATTTGACCAGAGAAAGAGAGAGAGAGGGAAGGAAACTGAGAAAGCAAGCCACCAGGTCTGGGATTCGAACCATGGTTGGCCATGTGGGAGTGTCCAGCACCTTAACCACCACGCTACCTGCTGGTCCCACCATAAAACTTTAATATGAGAGAGAGAACGCAAGTGTATACGCACTGAAGGGAGAAAAACAGGTATTTTTGACAAGGTCTCACACATCATGATCTTCTTGCCCCAGTGTCCCAGTTAGGATTACAGGTGCCTGACTGTGTATATCCTGTTTATAGTGGACAGGGAGCTCAATCTGGGCTTCTTATGTAACCTGAACCATTACGTAGTGGCACCCCACCCTCCTGTTTGCACCACCAAGGTTGGGCCTAGCAGTCACACACGGTATAGTAAGTGGGACCTGATTATGACAGAGTCAGACTACTCTACAGATTTTTCAACTGCTTTTTGCATTTGTGATGCCTGGTGGTAATAGTTTACTTATAATTAGTTTAGTATTCTATTTATATGGCAACATCCTCTTAAAGTGTAGCAAATACATTTTATTTACAGAGTTTTGAATCTTGTTGACTTATTGAGATGGGGATATTTCTTGGCTGTTTACTCTATCTCCAGGACCTAGCATAGACCTTGCACATAATTAGTGCTCAATCAATGTTGAGTGAATGAATGAAGGTGAGTATTCTAGAAGTTCTGGAAGGCTGGGGTTGGGAACCATTCCTATGGGAAAATGGATTTTCTCTGAAGAGGACTATGATGAACTTGATCATCAATAGGTTGCAAATCCTTCTTCAGTTGACAGGAAAGCAGCACAGTGTAGTTAGTGGTTAATCTAATGGACATGACTATGATAATGGTGTGGGTATGACTTCCACCTAGTCTCTGATGAGCCTTATGAACTTGAGTGTATTAACCTTTCAAAGCTCTTTCCACATTTGGAACACCATAACTATGTCTTCAGGTTTTTTATGAGGATCACATAAATTAAGATACTTAAACTGTTCAGTAAAGTGTCTAACTATCAGTGTACATTAACTTAAGGGGACATTGAAAGCATTTGTGGAGAGAATCTAGACTTAGGGTGAAAGCGAGAGACGAAGAAAGAGGGAATACTTCTGGTAGGGGAATCCAGAAGAAAGAGAGAGAGAGATTGTGGCAAGGTCCAATTTTTTTTGTGGGATATCTTTGCTGCAGAGTGAACACCTGGAATATCACTACTGTAAAAGAACGATCATGTCCTGTTATCTTCTGGGCACTTGGTAGGCCAAACATGCTCTAACTTCATACATTTCCCTTTTTTTGTCTTATTACTTGAAATAGTCTTTCTTCAGATTTCTGCATGGTCACCCCATCAGTTCATTAGGGTCTCTGCTCAAATAATACTCTTCCCTGGTGAGCCTATCAAAAAAGGCACCTCTTGCCTTGTAATGTTCTGTCTTCAATGATAATGATGGTTACATACCCTACTTGATTGTTCTTAGCACTTTCACTGTAGCCACTATTTT